>NW_024724034.1:0-13271 GCF_018991925.1 Homarus americanus | reverse complement strand
GTTGGACGGATTCAATGGAAATAGGAAAAAATATTGAAAGATATAACCCTATTACAGATGAGTGGAGA
The DNA here is from genome assembly GCF_018991925.1 of Homarus americanus. NCBI lineage: Eukaryota > Metazoa > Arthropoda > Malacostraca > Decapoda > Nephropidae > Homarus > Homarus americanus. The sequence goes on along the minus strand of NW_024724034.1, from coordinate 13,203 downwards.
TTATTAGAGTCAAATATGCCAGAAGCTAGATCCAAGTAAGTACAATAACCAGTACAATAACAATTTTGATTTACTGATAGTGTGAATTACTAATAATAATAATGAGAAAATGTCGCAGTAACCTGTACTGTTTTTTTTCCTTTTTTTTCTTTTTATAGCATGGGTATAGTAGAACATCGAGGTCTTATTTACATTATTGGTGGATATACGGACACTTACAATCCCCTGCATGATTTTCTCTCATACAATCCTGTAACTGGAGAGTGGAAGAATCTAACATCAATGCAAGGTCCACCGTCTAAGACGATAGGCGTTGCAGTTTTAGATAATTTTTTGTACGTAGTGTGTGATGGTATTCTGGATGAAAATTCAATGAAAAGATATTCTTTTGAGCAGGTAAGATTATTTACCAGTACTTAAAGTTTAATATTGTAACCAGGAAGTGGAAGAATTGTTGTAATACTTTAGGAACAAAGGGAAAAAATTGTATACCCCCCTCCCGCCCCCTTACTCTTGTTTTAACCTTTTTCTTTTACTTTCCCACAGAACCAATGGTTTAAGTGTTCGTCTTCAGAGTATGTGGGTCGAAGTAGCCCAGCAGTTGTTGTCACAAATTCTCTGTTATATGTCATAGGCGGTTACTGGAGTGGTTTGAATGGAATTGGAATGGTAAGGAAAGAAGAATAAAAGAATGATTAATATAAAATGATAAATATTGATAATAATATTTATAACTTTTTTTTTTCTTTTTAGATTTCTCTCGCTAATGTGGAGTATTTCGACCCTAAGAATAACAAGTGGATAAGCTGTACACCACTCCCTGAAAGTCGGACTAATGCTATAGCAGTCTTAATTTGACTACTCGAAACTTTGAAAACCTATATACTGATTTCCTCCTCCTCCTCCTCCTCCTTCATTCTCACTCATTCTTATTTTAGTAAATAAAAAGCAAGATATAAAATTGTATTATTCTTTGTAAACTCTACCCAACCTATCCCAACATACTGCCAACTACCTGCTAGGTCACATTGCAAATTAGCCAATCGAGAAAACAAAAATAATAGAGAAAACAAAAATACTCAGTTTTTCACATATATTTGCGGTTTTGTATTCTTTGTAAACTCTCCCAACATACTGCCAACTACCTGCTAGGTCACATTGCAAATTAGCCAATCGAGAAAACAAAAATATTCAGTTTTTCACATATATAGGTTTTGCAGTATGTGATAAAAAAACAATGAATAAAATAATTTTAAAAGTGTTTATTTGGGTTCGGTTAAAATAATAACAATGTGATTAAATCTTTTCCATTCCATACATTAAAGGAAATTTGAACATTTCATCCGGAATACTTTATTTTTTCATAAAGATCTGCATTCCTCTATGACGCAACAATAACAAAGGGGGGAATGTGATATCGTGTGAAGATTCTAATTCTAGGATAATATGGTCTCCTGTAAGGGTAAGGGTTTTCACAGAGATGTTGTTTTCTTTTCCTTCTCTAATAAGTTGCAGTGTAGATTCCTTCTGGATATTGCAGTCGGAAAGAATGCGACAATCCTCCAACTGCTTACCAGCAAAGATCAATTTCTGCTGGTTTGGGGGGGTGCCTTCCCTATCCTGAATTTTGGCCTTTACATTTTCAATGGTGTCTGAAGGTTCTACTTCTAGGGTAATCTTTCCTGTAAATTTCACAAAGATCTGCATTCCTCCTCTAAGACGCAATACCAAATGGAGTGTAGATTCCTTCTGGATATTGTAGTCAGAAAGAATGCGACAATCCTCCAACTGCTTACCAGCAAAGATCAATCTCTGCTGGTCTGGGGGGATGCCTTCCTTATCCTGAATTTTTGCCTTTACATTTTCAATGGTGTCTGAAGGTTCTACTTCAAGAGTAATAGTCTTTCCAGTGAGGGTTTTCACGAAGATCTGCATGATGTACTGCAAAGAAAACAATTCATTAGTAAAATTTTAGCCAACAGTATAATTCTTAAATAATCTTAAATTTAAATATCTACAAGATTGTTGAGCATGTTATAGTAGGTAGCAAGGCAACCATTATATATGAAAACACAAGACTACTACATTAATATTTTATACACATATTGTACAGTACATATAAATCTTGGCTTTAACCAAAGTAACTCATACCCCCCACACACACATACAGTATAGAGCAATAACATTTGCAGTCTATCTTCTGTGTAACCTAGCTATGCATATACAAATATAGAATAATAAAATTAAATGCCTAGCATTTATGGGCTTTAGGCAGAAATGGCAGAAAGTTTGCCCAATGAAAATTGAGAGATGTGTAGGGCCAGAAGTAGCAGTCTTACATATAGAAATTGAACCGGCAGACGATGAACTTTATAATCCTGATCCGCTTTGGGAAGATAATTTGATCGGGGTATCTTCTATGGTGCTCCCATGGTGATTTTGGATTATGCGCTCATGGAGGTTATCTCTATGCCTTTGGTGGTTTGACTGTCTTAGGAGTGTGGCTGTAGTTTAGTTTTGTTACTGTTGGAAGAAGCAACGGAACCACCACCACCACCACCACCACCACCACCACCACCACCACCACCACTACGGGTATTACCAGATATCACCACACCACTAAAAATAAAACTGACAACTAGTTAGTATTACATTAGTATCTGAAGATGGCGGCTGCACATGTGGAGCTCTCTCATAACGAGGAGGAGAAGGAGGAGGAAGAGGAATGTAAATCTTATCCGAACTACCTACTAGACTACATACATTTCCTCTGGCAGTCACAAGAGTTATGTGATGTAGAAATATTATTAGCTGATGGATCAGTTGTGAAGGTGAGTGAGTGAAACATTTACCTGTATTTATCTCCTACACTTTCTTCTCTGCCTGCCCTCCATCACCCACCTTTTATACCCATATCGAAGTACACCGTCCACACTCTACCCGCCGCCGCCCTAACTGCCCAGGAGTCTAGGACCAAGGAATAGTGGAAGAAATCTCCTAACTTCTCTGAATGCTTCCTAGAAGTGGTTTAATTTTTGGTTTGCTTCCTAGCAGTGGTTTGATTTTGGCTTGCTTCCTAGCAGTGGTTTTATTTTGGCTTCCTATTGTTCGACCAGTCTACATCTATAGGTACCTCACCGCACTGTTATTATGGCCTCTCTCATTTTACATCCTCCACTTGCCCCATGACCTCCTCCTATAGGTCCCAGGCCGTTACCAACACTTTTTCCTTCCCACAAAATATCCCTCCTCCCAGTCCTCCTCCAAGTCATAGGCCTGGTATTTGACGACATATTAATGTCACGTCAATCTTTATCATAACCAGGAACTCCCCCCCCCCCTACCACCTACAAATTCAATCCATCTCTCATTTTTATTTAAACTTGACAAAACCTATGTTATGACGACGACCCTTCACCTAGACTTTTACGCCCCCTTAACGTACCCACCCCAATCAATAAACTAGCCCCCCTCGGGGACAAATATAAAAAAAAAAAAAAACTGATGGAGATTACATTTTATTCCACAGGCTCACCGTGTAATACTCTCGGCGGGAAGCAAATATTTTAAGACCATGTTTACTGGTGGATTAGCTGAAAAAACAACACAGTCAATAGAAATGAAGTTTATGAAACCCAATATATTAAAACTGCTCATCGAGTTCATATATACTGGTAAGGGAAAACATTTTAAGTTTTCATATTGCTATGCTATATGTAAAACAAAAAGAAATAATTATAAAATTTATTTTTGTTTTTTAAATACTTTAGGAAACATCAAGATAATAGTGGAAAACGCACAGGAGTTAATTGCGGCTGCAAACATGCTGATAATGTCCCGTGCTGTACTTGTTTGTACAGATTTTCTCAAGAGGGAACTTCATCCATCTAATGCTTTAGGAATTTACCGGTACGTACAGTATAATAATTAATTATTTTCAAACTATTTATATAATATGTATTTTTATCTGCACCTATACGTAACTAATTCCATATTTATTTTATTTTAAAAAACAGGTTTGCTGAGGCCCATAATTTAGTAAGGTTGCTGCATTCTTCCCGGGATTTCATCTTCTCCAATTTCGTAGAAGTGACAATGGAGCAAGAATTTCTTGAGATTCCGAAAGAAATTCTGCTGTATTTTTTGGATTCAGAGTATCTTCATATTGACTCTGAGTTTCAGGTAAAATATAAATATTTTTTTTTATTTAATATGTACGTACAACTTTCAATTGACTTTTACAAAAATTTGAACTCGAATTTATCTTTCTCTATTATTTATTGCAGGTATTCTCTGCTGCCATCAGATGGATTACACAAGCACAAGATATAAATAATAGATATTGTTGTTGGAATTTTGACATTTTAAAACGACTGAAATTGTCTTTAATTCCAAGTAAACTAATAGAAAAATCAATTAGTGAGTGCTCCGCTGATATCAGATTGAAGGTTAACCTTAAACAGCACACAAACTTGGCCAAAAGGGAAGCCTCGTATGTCCAGCCAAGAATTTCTACACGAAAGAAAATTTATGTCTTAGGTGGACAAAAGAGAGAAATCTGTGTCCCCTTTCGAAGAACAGATCTGTTTACATATAAAAGTGTCGAATGTTTTGATATCTTTAAGCAGAAATGGCATAAAGTTTGCCCCATGAAAATTGAGAGATGTGGGCCAGGAATAGCAGTCTTACATGGGAAAATTTTCGTTGTTGGAGGGGAGATAGAAATAAAAAAACGGGGACATGATAATCAGATTTTGGCAAATGGTGATGTTTATGATCCTCAGAAAGATAATTGGACCGGGATATCTTCTATGATGCTCCCACGGTGTGATTTTGGATTATGCGCTCATGGAGGTTATCTCTATGCCTTTGGTGGTTTGACTATCTTTAATCGTTGGACGGGATCGACCGATGCGGTCATATCCCAAACGATTGAAAGATATAACCCTATTGCAGATGAGTGGAGATTATTAGAGTCAAATATGCCAGAAGCTAGATCCAAGTAAGTACAATAACCATTTTCAAATTGGATTTACTGACTGATAGTGTGAACTACTGATAATAATGAGAAAATGTAGCAGCGGCCTGTCTTTTTTTTTTTTTTTTTTTTACAGCATGGGTACAGTAGAATATCAAGGTCTTATCTACATTGTTGGTGGATATACGTACACTCGCAAGCCCATGGGTGATCTTCTCTCATACAATCCTGTGACAGGGGAGTGGAAGAATCTACCACCAATGATAGGTCAACCAAACCCCTACAGGCACAACGACATTATGAGTGTTGCAGTTTTGGATAACTTTTTGTATGTAGTAGGTGGTGTTCAGGAGGAAAAATCAATGGAAAGATATTCTTTTGAACAGGTAAGATTATTTACCAGTGCTGTACTTATGAATTCTTACTATTATATACAACAAGATTTGAATTACAATGATGTAGCTAGGATGTGGAAGAATTTTTGTAATACTGTAGTGAAAAGGGAGTAAAACATTGTATAACCTCCCTCCTCCCCCCTTCCTTTTACCTTTCTTCTTTTACTTTCCCACAGAACAAATGGTTTAAGTGTTCATCAATGTATTTTGGTCGAAATATCCCAGCAGTTGTTGCCACAAATGTTGCCACAAATTCTCTGTTATATGTCATAGGTGGTGACAGTTCTGAGAACTGGGTAAGGAAGAATGGAAATAGAAAAATGAAATATATTAATATTCCTACATATCTTAATAATCAGTTTTAATCTAAAGCCTAAAGTATTTATTTTCTTTTTTTTTAGATGTCTGTCGCTAATGTGGAGTATTTTGATCCTAAGGATAACAAGTGGAGAAACTGTACACCACTCCCTGAGGAACGGTGTGGTGCTAGAGCAGTCTCAATTTGAGATTATATACAATAAGGTTTGAATTTCAATATTTTAGCCAGGATGTGGAACAATTTGTAATACTTAGTGAAAACGGATAAAAAATTGTATAACCTCCCTCCCTTCCTTTTACCTTTTTCTTTTATTTCCCCACAGAACAAATGGTTTAAGTGTTCATCAATGTATTTCGGTCATAGCCCAGCAGTTGTTGCTGCCACAAATTCTCTGTTATATGTTATAGGAGGTTACAGTATAAATTATGATGAACGATTTGTAAGGAAGAATGAAATATATTAATAATTCCTACATATTTTTATAATAATCCTTTATAATCAGTTTTAACCTAAAACCTGAACTATTTTTTTTTATTTTTTTTATTTTTTTTTTTTTTGATGTCTGTCGCTAATGTGAGTATTTTGATTCTAAGGATAACAAGTGGAGAAACTGCTGTACACTACTCCCTGAGGAACGGTCTGATGCTAGAGCAGTCTCAATTTGACTCCAATCAAGATACCTTCCTTCAAGACTGACATTGTCCACTCCATTTAATCCATCCATTTAAAATAAAAAAAGCTCGCTTCCTGTGTCTTTTTTAACTTACCTAACTTGAAATTTTAAAGTATCCTTGTGGGTCAATGGTACCATTTTTTAATTTTGTATTTTGCTGAGAGATGACCAGGATGCCTAACCAACTAGAAAAAACAAAACAAAAGGAAGAATACCATTGTTTAGAGTTGAACAAACAGAGCTGAATGTTATTACTTTTTTGTAGGATGCTCAGAAATGATGGGGTGTAGTGTAACCCAATTGTACAAATATTATTTTTATTTTTTAATTTTACATAAATGTAATCCACCCACCATCTTTTTCTTCTTCTTTGGGTTCTAGCGATATACTTTGGACGGTTGGTTCCTCCTCTTCTCACACTATTCTCCTTCCTCCTCTTCTTTTTTCACTTACATCAGGAAAATCTACGAAAACTAATTTTTCCTTTCCTTCGAGGTATAGATCATTGAACTTGCATTCGTCCCATTCCTCCTCTTCTTTCAATATTACATCAGGAAAATTATCCTCCTCCAATAATACTCCATCATCAGGTAGCAGCTTACAATTATCGTCTTCGTCGTTGGTATTCTTCTTCTCGTCGTCCTCATCCTCAAATGGTGGTGGTGGTGGTGGTGGTGGTAGGGCTATGTGTTTTTTTCTGTGTTTAATCAGGCTATTCGGCCAATAATATTTTTTAGTACAGAATTCACATTCCAAAGTTTTCTTTGAGCTGTGACGCAACTGGTGATAGCGAAGACTGTTTGGACTACTTAAAACCTTGCCACATATTTTACAGCGAAACTTTGCTTCTTTTTCTTTTATGTGTGTTTTTCTGTGTTTATTAAGGGTAGTCTTATAATGGTTGCTATTCAGGGCTTGTTCGAGAAACTTTTTTTTCTTGGCGTTGTCGAGATAAATCGTCTGCAGTAACCTCCATCTCGTCAATTCGTCCATAATATCCTCGAGGCGGCGAAGTACAAACAGACTACGTAGATCCTGTCTAGACAGACCCTTTTTAAAGGAGTATAAATTCACTATGGAGCAACTCGAAGCATAAAAGGTGATAGACAGACCCTCAGATAGCTCTCATAACGAAAACTGGATATTAATTCCAATATAGTAATACAGTACAAAGACTGTTCTCAGGCAGCTTCTTTGAACATTCCAATTACCACGCTTAACTTACCAAGGATAAAGAATAATCTATTTCTTATTTTAAATATGTTTTCATTTTAATTTTAATATTTGTATACTCTGTTAGTGATTAAATAGTAAATAAAAAATATAGTATAGATTCCATTTCTCCTTTCATCAGAAAACCCTCGATTTTAGGCGGGCGATTTACGTTATAACTCGCATTTTCATATTCAAATTTTTAAAAACACGTTGGGGTTGTGTGGAGAAGCAAGTTCAGAATAAATTGTTGTTGCCAAATATGGTGTGTCTTGTACTTCCTCCTTCCTCTTCCTCTTTGAGTTGAGTTGTAGCAGATTTAATTCAGACAAGGGGGGTACATCATTGAACTCGTATTCCCCTCCACATCAAGATGATCTATTTCTCCTTAAGTTTAGGTGGTTGTAGTTTAATTTCATCTTCCTCCTTCTTAATTTCATTTTCCTCCTTCTCCTCTTCCTGTTGTAGTTTACCCTTATTTCTCGGTGGCATTCTCCTTGCGTCCTCGTCCTCTGGTAATAGTGGTTGGGATATGTATGTTCTAGTGCAACCCAGGCTGTGTCGATCCAGGTTATTCTGCCAATAATAATTAGCGTTTACATCTAAATAACCCATTGTGAAGCAACTAGTGATGAAGGTTGTTTGTATTACTTAAAATCTTCTCCGCGCCACATACGTTACAACTGTTACCGGAGGACTCAAGAAGCTGACTACTATTGGCTGTAGAGAAAGGATCTTTAAGTAGGTAGTACAAGTAGCCTCTCTATCACCAGTTGCATCATAGCTCCCCAAAAAATCTTTTTTAATGTAATATTTCTATATTATTGGGTGGGCTAGTAATATGTTAGGGTAGTAATTAACAAGAAATAAAAAAATCCCGAGTCAGGCAAATCCGCCAAAGAAACTCTTCTATAAGGTTGTAGTAACATTGTAGTGGACATTGCCACGCTAAACTTACCAAGGATAAAAAATAATGTATCTTATTTTAAGTAAGTGTTTTAATTTTAATTACAATACAATTTTATCTTCTCCTCCCTCTTTGTTAATAGTTATAAATTGTTATACCGTGTCTACAGTAGAATGAAGAAATATTTCTCACTAATGCGGCCTAATTAAAGGAAATAACCACCTTATTTCTCTTGGTAAAAAAATAATTCTCCTTCTCCCCCTCTTCATAAGTATCCTCTTCCTCCTTCACCTCCTCTTCATAATTATCTTCCATTTTCACCTCTGTATCTATTTCCTTCTCTTCTTCATTATTCTCCTTCCTCTCATAATTATCTTCTATTTTCATCTCTTCGTTGTTGTCTTCTTTAATTTCTATTTCTTCTTTCGAAGCTGAAGCAGAAGCAGATGAGAAATTTAATTTAGTAGTAGGAAAAACACTACCACAAACACTCCTCCTTCTATTAGTTTTCTGTTTAGATTTCTCAATAATAGCTTTCTCGACATTCTGCATTGTTATTGTTGTAAAGAGAGAGTATTAACTGAGGGTGTTGTACGTTAAACTCCCTCCTAATATATATGCTCTAAAGAGATGAGTCATATCCTGCATCTATAAGCTACTTGAAGGAATGACTCCCGTTTATAATTTAAGAAAAGTTATTATTTATAAAATTTATGGATTCGCTTTTCTTAAAAGAAAAGAAATCTGGAAAACCCATCCCAATTAAAATAAATTTTGTGTGTATTGTGTATTTATTAATTTCCATTAATTAAAACTTAACTAATAAATGATCGATCTTGTGTTGTTGGTGGCGGTTGTTGTTGTTGTTGTTGTTGTTGTTGTGGTTGTTGTTGTGGTTGTGGTTGTGTTGTTGTTGTTGTTGTTGTTGTTGTTGGGGTGGTGGTGGTTGTGGATACATCATATTATTATAATACAGATAGGGATGATATTGAAAATTAGATGAAGATGATGAATTATGAGGATAAGGTATAGGAGGAAGGAAAGGTGGTGGTGGTGGGGGAGGAGGATACTGATACAATGATTGGGCTGTAGTTATAAATGGTTGTGGTTGTGAAATTTGTAATGGTGGTTGAGGTTGATTGTTATTTTGTAAAGTATGCCAGCGATAATATGCCAAATTGTTATTATTTTCATCATGTGTTTTTCTTTGTATATTGAATAAATTATGAAATCCATCATCAAGAGTATCTTGGAGTTTATTATTTTTATCTGTACTTTCCTGACACTTTTTTTCGTCTGATTCGTCATTATAATTTTTAATATAGTCTTGTATAATTTTTATAATTTGGGTATCTTTTATATCCGCAGTCAAATTCAGAGGTGGACGTAAAGGAAATGTCGGCAAACTTTTAAGTAAACCTGATAACGCTTCTATAATAAGACTCAAATTATCTAAATTTATAGTGTTTAAATCATCAACATCAATTTGGGGTAATCTTATGGGAGGTTCTATAATGTTAGTATAAAAATCTTCTAAATTTATCGGATTTATTGTTTGTTCCTCTCCTATTTTTTGAAAATGAAAAACTTGATCCATTTTTATAATGTATTTTTTTTAAGGAAAAACTGCCAACATAGTGATTTAATGTGCAAAGTCCAAAATTCTGTTGAAAGTGTTATATATATACCATGAGTGACGCATCACCGACTTTTGGGGAAAAAATATGCTATTTAGATGTACTTTTCTATTGATTTAGCGAAAAATAAAAGGAATAAGGTTGAATAATGTAAAAAAACATTTTAAAACCATAATCCAATATATTACATATCCATTTATGAATCCTATATATTACATATCCATTCATAAACAATTTTCGGTTTTTTAAGTTAAACACCCATAATATTGCCGCTTAATACTTAATTGTGCAAACTTTATTATAATTGTCATCGATGTTGCTTATTTATGTTAAATGGCAATGGGGCTGCCGACTAAGACTTAGTGGGTAGTTTTCACTATTTAGTGTGACATATATATATATATATATATATATATACATATATATATACATATATATATATATACATATATATATACAGTATATATATACATATATATATATATATATATATATATATATATATATATATATATATATATATATATATATATATATATATATATATATATACTGTGTGTGTGTGTTCATCTATATTGTCATGAAGTATTGTCTGCTGAGTCATAAACCCAAATCCTCCCTTTTTTCCCACACTAAAAACTAACCTCATCTAACGTAACGTAACGTAACCTAATCTAACCTAACCTAAAATAACCAAACCTAACCTGACTTGACCTAACCTAACCTAACCTTACCTAACCTTACCTAACCTATCACAGTAATAAAGAAATCGGGTTACTACTGCATATAAAAAAGTGCAAATCGTGTTTTATTTTGTTTCATTCCGTAAAAAAGTTGTAAAATAGTTAATATTCTGTTAATCTGTTCCGTTGTGTGTATTACATTCAATGAGAATTTTTTGACATGGTTCTCTTTCTAGTTATGTAAAAAATTAAAGTTCTGGGACGCATAAACGACTATTATAATCAGTTCTTTGATCTATGTATGACAATTTAAATCTCTTCATCATTTTCTCCACCCTCTCATCTGTCCCATGTATTTTTTTTTACTCTCCGTCGAAAATTATAAAAAACTAAAAATAAACAAAAATCATATATATATATATATATATATATATATATATATATATACATATATATATATATATATAAATAACTTCGACCTAATATATTCTTTGATCTGATGTTACGGATTTGAGAAACTCTGAACTGGATTTTAATTGTCGTCAGACGGCGTAGATCGAACACTAATTTTACCTGTCGTCAAGCGAGTCTTAGTTACCTGACAAATGTGTGTTTAGTTGAGCTTTCATGAGGGGGGAGGGGGGTGTTTGTTGTGTCTCTGGCAGGTGGCGGGAGTGAGCGTGGAAATACTGTGTTGTCTTCCTTCTTTCCTCTCCTTCCTTCCTTCCTTCCTTTCTTTTTCTCTCCTTCCATCCCTTCATTTTACCTTCTTCCCTTACTTCCTTCCCTTCCTTCCTTCCTTCCTTCCTTACTTTCTTCCATGCTTCTCTTCCTTCCTTCCTTCCGTCCTTTCCCGTCCTTTTCCTCCCTTACTTCCCTCCCACATTTCCTGCCTTCTTTCCTTCCCTTCTTTCCTCTCTTTCCATCCTCTCTCCCCCCCGTGTATATGTGTCAACCTATAGATAATTACATGGATACAAAGCAATCATACACAGACACACACTGACGGATGACCAAATGAACAAACGGACACTAAAACAATCCTTTCTAGCCAACATGATAGAACGTAGACATGATAGGACACAACATAAGCATCACCAACTAACCCACCGTGATATATCGAGTATAATGATCGTACACAGACAGGTGAGATCACAGGTACTAAAGGTGAGTGGTAGGTTGCTGATAAGCCAAGCATATCTTCCTTTTAGTCAATAACGAGGGCTGTGACAGATATGATATACACAGGTAGGAATAATATATCATGGTTGTATATCCTGCCTCTGATATACTCGATCTCAGGGACACTTTTTGATTGCTGACTACCTTTGTTGAGATGTTTTTTGTTGTGTTATTTACCTTTTTCTAGGTGGGTTGGTTGGGGGAGAGTCGTTCCCTTTACCACTACTACTACCACTACTATTACTGCTACTTTTTTCTTTTTCTTTTAAACGTGGCCTCCAGCCTCCCCCAATAACCACACCTTCGCCTCCATTTTATTACCTTAAAATCAAATATCCTAATACATAAGTAGCTACCCTGGCTGTGTTGAGTTAGTTGAGCCGCAGATCTATACGGCATTCAGTGACTGTTGCCTCATAGTCAATATCTGCAACTGTTGTCGGCTTTGGGGCCGATGCTTTCATTCCCCTGAGGCAGAGCAAAGCAGACTAAGGAGAGAGAAGGACAGCCGACATCTCAACCAGGCTGTAACCTAACTTCTGGGCTGCTGCTCCTGTTCGGATTGCACCTCCGCGAGTCTGGCGTAGATGCATCTTGCACTTGGTCCCATTCCACCAAAGGTTGTGAACACCAGAGGAGTGAACCTGCCTTGATCAACGTTCAGAATTCTCTTCGCATATGCCTTTATCTTTTCGTTCTCGTCCCTCCTGTGTGAAGCACCGAGAGCTAAGTTACGGTGACATGCGGCCATTGGATAAAAAAATCCTGATGTCGAAGACGGCTCGCTGTCCCCGCGTCCAGAATCCTCGAGCACTGACGTCAACACGGGCTTCGTTGGATGTGTTGAAGTCCTAAGTTGGAAAATCTCACCGTCCAATGGAAGGAGGGTGGGTTCTACCCTGACATCACGGCAGATTTCCTTCAACATATTTGCTGTAAGATCCCTTACTTCGCCATGCCTCATGCATATGAAGCCCCCTTCCTTACACACCATGGCGTGATCGACGTCGTAGGAAGAGCCACACACGCATTGGGAAGGCCAACCTTCTACTGGCCGACCGTACCTTAGAGCAATGGCATCTGTAAATTCTTGTTTATTGAGACTGAAACCATTTGCCTTTATCGGTAACGTAGTTAACCATTTCGAGGCGCCCACCTCCTGCGCTATAGCTACGTTTTTTTTTTCAAATTCTCTGGTAATTGCAGCATCAGTTGTT
>NW_024724033.1:0-18886 GCF_018991925.1 Homarus americanus | reverse complement strand
TTTGCTTAGACTCCGCCTTTGTTAGGACCAAGTTATAACAAGTTATTCTGCCAAGTATCCAATAAGTACCCATGACTCAGAGTTAAATAATACCTAACCTAATCTAAGTTCATCAAACTTGATAAAAAAAGTGGGGCAAAAAATAAGTGGTAAAGAAATTTTTTTCTCAGAAAAAGAATTATATTCAGAGGTTTTTTATCCGATACCTTCAGTCGTGATTATTTTGATGCAAAATTAGTAAACTGTATTTAACCCTAACACTACCTCACCTTACCTAATCTTACCTTACCTTATCTAACCTAACCTAATGTTACCTAACCTAACCAAGCCGCAACGCTCATGACACAATTGAGTTCTCTAGAAAGTTTTAATTTCATTTTCTTTTTTTAAAAATACATTTGCAGAGACAACAAACTTTTGATAATTATTTCTCCAACATATCTATAAATCTGTTGATGATATATAAATTTAGGATAGGTTAGGTTTGGTGTGATTAGGATAGGTTAGGCTAGTTTAGGATAGTCTAAGTTAGCTTAGGAAAGGCTAAGTTAGGGTACGATACACTAGGTTAGGTTTTAATCTGCATGATATTTTTACTGAACTTTTAAACGATGTTATAATCCTGGCAGCAGGGTATCGATCACGAAAATAACACTTTGGTAGTTATAACATTTGATAAAGTTTATTATTACTGTAACATGAAACAAATCACTATAGCTGTACTTATCAATCCAGTATTAAATCTGTATTATCTTTGACCATCGCTCATTGGCCAGCTTATCTCTGCACTGTTTTCTGATATAATAAAGTATTGGTGAATGGGAATATTAATCATTTGTGAGTCACTTACTATAAAGGAAACTGTAACGGATTCTATGGACAGTTGGGAATATTTTCACGGAATAAGTCGGAGTAACTCCCCTCTTGCCCAAAAGCGATCCAAGGAGTTAATTCACAGAGCGAAAATCTAGACGAGTCTTCCTTGTTTGTTTTAGGTCATAACAACGAAAAGTTTAATAATGTTTATTACAATGATTCAGGTTTACTGTAATTCTTCTTTTTTATATTTTTAGTATTTTGTAGATTTTTTTCACCCAGTTCATTTCTTGTTTAGATTCATTATTGCAATTATTTTTATTACAGAGTTGAATTAAAAGTTTATATCTAAGTATTTTACAGCTTCACAAATACTTTTATAAAATGTTGATACACACAGTGGACAGTTTTAGTTCTTTCTTGTAATACCTCAGTATTACTCTGTTAAATTCTTACCATTTACACCTGACCATTTATTTATTTATTTTACAAATTGTTTAAAGAGAGAACATCACCAGCAGGATACAGATGATGAAGTAAATAGAAGTTTGTAACCTAACCCTACCCCCCACTGCTACCCCTCCCTCTTGTCCCACATTCTTACTCGTCACTCCTACCCCTTACTCGTACCCCTTACTCCCACCCCTTAATCCCACCCCTTATTCCCACCCCTTATTCCCACCCCTTGCTCCCACCCCTTCCTTCTACCCCTTACTTCTACCCCTTACTCCTACCCCTTACTTCTACCCCTTACTTCTACCCCTTACTCCTACCACTTACTCCTACCACTTACTCATAACCCTTACTCCCACCCCTTGCTTCCACCCCTTGCTTCCACCCTCTTACTCGTACCCCTTGCTCCCACCCCTTACTCCTACCCCTTACTGCCACCCCTTACTGCCACCCCTTACTCCCACCCCTTACTCCTACCCCTTACTCCGACCCCTTAATCCCACCCCCCCTTACTGCACCCTTACTCCCACCCCTACTCCCCCCCTTACTCCCACCCCTTACTCCCACCCCTTACTCCCACCCCTTACTCCCACCCCTTACTCCCACCCCTTACTCCTACCCCTTACTCCCACCCCTTACTCACACCCCTAACTCCCACCCTTACTCCCACGCCTTACTCCCATGCCTTACTCCCACCCCTTACTCCCACCACTTACTCCCACCCCCTTACTCCCACCCCTACTCCTACCCCTTACTCCTACCCCTTACTCCCACCCCTTACTCCCCACCCTTGCTACTCCCACCCCTTACTCCTCCCACCCCTACTCCCACCCTTACTCCCACCCCTTACTCCCACGCCTTACTCCCACGCCTTTACCCCACCCCCTTATTCCCACCCCTTACTCCCACCCCTTACTCCTCCCACCCCTACTCCCACGTCTCTACTCCCACCTTACTCCCACGCCTTAATCCTGCACCCTTACTCCCACCCCTACTCCCACCCCCTACTCCCACCCATTACTCCCATCCCTTACTCCCACCCCTTACTCCCACCCCTTACTCCTACCCCTTACTCCCACCCCTTACTCCAACCCTTACTCCCACGCCTTACTCCCACCCCTTACTCCCACCCCTTACTCCCACCCCTTACTCCCACGCCTTACTCCCACCCTTCACTCCTACCCTTCGCTTCTACCCCCACTGTTACCCCACACTACGCTGGTAATTGAAGACATCATACATTTGTTCACTTAGACACCACTTATTATTCAGGACCTAATGGCTATAATATCAGAGTCATTATTCTTAACTCAACTTTATATATATATCAATTGTCAAAAACCTTCACCACAAGAAAGAAAAGAACAGTCGGGTATGGCAGAAAATGTAATAAACGAACATGGAGTAAGACATCAAGCTCCATATTGTAAACAAGATCATCGTCATTGTTTATTTATTGCGAGGAAAAATATTGTTCGCAATATAATTATAAAAACCTTCTGTAATTCATTATCTTCATTACACTAAAAGGTAATGAAGTATATAAAGAAAATAGTTTATAAATTACTAAAATAAAAATACGTATAAAAAGTAAAATAACATCTATTGATGGAATAGAAAAGAATTATATCGTAAGTGGGTAAAAGATTTCTTGGGTAGGTTTTAGAATACAATAACTGTTTTCTGCATTACACCGATGGTTCCAAGTCAGAAATTATCCTTAAGTTTTGTGAATCAGTATTTACAGTTTTTCTTAAAGGGTGACTTAAGTTACGGTCACACGATCCCTTTGATGAGCAATTAATTTGGAGCAAGAAATTACGAGTACTTTCTTCCAAATGTGGTCACACGAGTGGCTCTTGGTTCAGTTACTACAGCAAGAAAAAAAAGTTAACGCCGCTGTGCGAGTAGAAGGGAGACGGAACATCACAACAACAATGCAGACGACGCAGCAGCTATCCTTGGTATTATTGTTATTATTAAAAAGAAATGAGAGAAAGCGAAGAAAAACTATTGGGGACTCGTAAGTGGCTGGCGAGGAGGAGGAACGAGTGTTTAATATAGACTGGTTCAACTATCGTAGTTACAGTAGGGAGGGTTGTTAGTGTGTGGAGAATGACCGGTTGTATGGGCTTGTGTTTTGTAAACAAACACGCCAAAACACCACCCAAATAATAAACTCAGTGTGTCGTAAAAAACTGTTTGTGCATTTTATACATAATGTTATTGATCTATGTTATATATAGCCAAGGTAAATACTCGATAAATAAGCTTCGTGTCATTAAATATGGTATTAACCGGGTTTGGAACCGATAATCTTGCTCGAAATAGTCAAGAAATTGACTATCACGATTGTCAATAAAAATGCTTCAAAAACTTGCTCGAATTTCTCGAAAATTGCTCGAAATAACTTTCCGGCAAGAAATTGCTAAAAAAAATGCGCCCATGTGACCAGTGCTTTAAGAATTGTATGATATCCTCATGGCAATGGAAACACACACACACACACACACTCACCCCATACACAGTCACACACTCACCATGCACAATCACACACACCCATACACACACCGTACATGCACAAACCATACACACACATACACACACACACACGATCACACACACCATACATACACACACCATACACATACACACACCATACACACATACACAAACACACACACACACACCATGCACACACCATACAAACAAACAAACACACACCATATACACACACACACACACACACAATGCACACACACACACCATGCACACTCACACACACACACACCATGCACACTCACACCATGCACAGACACACACTAATTGTTTTAATTTAGTTCTTGGAACTCTTAAGTGGCAGCGCTTGATGTAAACACTTCTTGGCATTTTCTGTTTATCTAGTAGCAGGTATACACACAGATGTAATATGAGAAAATAAATTATGAATTCTGTCCAGGGAAGTGTTGTGAATATGACCTTGAGATAACACTTGTGTTAAGTGTGAATTTCCCTGTCGAGTGATATGTCCAACTACTACTCTGGGCCGCGAGACAGTGGTAGTGATTACAGATTGCCCACGAGGGAGCTAGTTTATTGGGCACCCCCTTACATCCTGTGCAAGGTGAAGCGCAGAAGCGTTTACAGTGCCCAACTGGGAAGCATGCGGAGTTCATGCTTGCCTTTATGACTCATGCATTAAGGGCGTAAAAGGCCTGAAGGGTCATGGGTATTGTCAGCAAGTTACATAAAGTGACAATGATGAGTGTGTGGGGGGAAAATTCCCGGTACAATTTATCTGTTTATGGCAAAGTGTGGCAGGTCCCTATTAATGTGAGCGGTGTTTACTGAATCAGCTGACCCTGGCTCGACCTTTTGAGAGACGCAAGCCAAGTGATCTAAGAGTCGTGAATAACATGGTGAATTACTTGGTGTTATTCATTTGGGTGAATATTTGTATAAATCAAAGGTGCTGTCACACACACACACACACACACACACACACACACACACACCACACGTGGCACACCACCAACACACAATTTCTGAGGAGTTTGAGATTGTATTTAACGAAGTCTTAACTGGGAAAATGTTGTATGGCTTTTGTTATGGGGTAAGTTCTGGCGTGAACATTAAGACTATTTTCATAATTTTTTGTAACTAATATTTTTATCTGCCTGGTACAATTATTTATTAATTTGTATTGTAAGTTATGTCTTGATAGTCGATGTAATGTAACAATTTATTTTTGTGTTAATGTTCATATAGATTGGTTCAGTGTTGCGGCTCTGACTCGTCAACGATGTTAATAAGCTCTTGAGTACATACTGCTGGTGAAACTATGTTATATTAACAACACGACAGACAAGTACTATAATACCTTAACATTTAACAATAATTCAGCCTTAATTTAATTTTTCACCAACTTAAGACACATAACCCAGAAGGAAGTAAGACGGGCAACATAACGCGGGATATCGTGGCTTCACTAAGTGCAAATTATGGAACTTGAGGTAACACATTATGGGAAAATGCGAGCCCTGCTAAGTGGTTCTCCTCAACATGGACGCAAACATCAGATGGACAAAGAAACAGAAGAACCCCGGATATACATTCATTTATTCTACAAAAAAGTTACGTAAACGAGCGTTAAATACGTTTAAGTAATCACAGTTTACGAAGCTGAAGACGAGATATTAGAAGATGAAGAAGACTTTAGCATATCAGTATACCCCACGACCGGCGCCAGGATGTTAAGTGTGCCATCAGGGTATATTAGCGCTGAGAGACGGTGCTATCGTGGTATATTAGCATACCTTCACCCTGAATGGTATATCAAAAAGTACAGGATTTACTTCACAGATATTTAGTTATATCTATCGGTATATTATATAAATTATATCAATATATCTGTGTATACCAAATATGGCATCAGAGTATATCACCGTTTGCCATCATATTCTCTAAATAACCTCAAAGTATACCCCCGAATGTTTAATATCATACACTATAAATGACACTGTAGTATGTTAGTATATAATCAGGGTATAACATAAATAATATCAGCATTGTTTAAAATATCATATATATTAAGCGTGAGGAATGGATGTATATGATTCAATATATCACAGTTACATAAAGCGGTATGTCAGCTCATCAGCATATCACTAGAATGACATCAGAGTATAGGACACTATACTCCAATAAATACTGTCAGGTATCTAAGTATATCAGGGTAATCACTGAGAAGTGTCAGAACATATCAGCATATTCCTTGACTGGTAATAAAGCATATCAACATACTCAAAGTATAATCAATGTCTCCGGAATAAACAAGCCAGTGACAGCAGCATATATTTCTGAAAATCAGCTGTGAAATATGTTCAGAACAGCCCAAAGTATACTATAATACTAAGCAACATTTGGAATATACCAGTATACTTCTTAACAGTCAGGGAAAAAATCATTATACAGATTAGTGTCCTCGAAGCAGATCAACTTGTCTCCTGCTTTCTGGGGACCCATTAGTGGCATATCAGTATATCCAAAGAGACACATCGGAGTATATTACCATATATCCCAAGTGCCATGAAGGGATATCAACATACCTGAGTATATTAACTAGCTCTCATAGTCTTCCACTCTCTCTTAGATCCATCAGAATATGTCAGCATATCACCCTATCTTCTGAAGGTCCAGTTTACCTTGTTCCGAAAGTATGTCGAAGCTTACTAACAGATCCCCTGAATGCCTTGAGAACATATCAGTATACTTCTAGGTTAATTCATATCATATCAGTATATCCCCTGAATCTAAGGTATAGCTAACCTCATTTCAAATTATTATTAGAGTATGCTAACATATTCCCTTAGAAGCATACTAGCATATCTCTTATGTCATTACAGTCAACCAGTATACGCTCAGAGATAGATGCAAGCATATCAGGGTATATTAGCATACCCTGTAAGAGAGATATGAGCCTAGCTACATAACCAAGTATATCAGCATACCCCAGATGCTCTTATAGTACATCAGCACACCCTCTGAGAGACAGAACCATACCAACATATCAGAACATATTAGTATATCCTTTAGAGTGATATGAACATAATGGCATATCAGATGACAAGAGTATATCAGCATTGTCTTTGAGGAGCATATCAGACCAACCTAGCATAAGCTCTTTAAGATAGATGGGAGCATATCTTAAATAGACTGGAACATACCAGAGCATATTAGCATATTAGCATATTAGCAAGGATAGGAGGAGGAGGAGGAGGCAGGTGTCCACCGACCAGGTATGCCGATAGTCTGGTGATAATGTGGGTAAAACTGGTGTGTGTGTGTGTGTGTGTGTGTGTGTGTGTGTGTGTGTGTGTGTGTGTGTTCGTTCTCATGTTTATTTCTTGTAAGGTATGTGTCACCTAGCCGGCCATTTTGTTTACATTTTTCGGTCGCTCTAAAATACCATTAAAACAATATTGAGTATAAACGTTTGGCTCAACTGATGATCTCAAACATGTCCCAACTTTTTTTTGCCTCAACTCCACATTCTGTAACTCATTTAGGTAGATGTCCCTCACTACATATACACTGGACTATGTGTAATGTTGCAGCTAATGTGTTATCAAGATATTGCACATTATAAGTTCATGTGTGGTCATTATTATATCAAACGGAGGAATTTTAAAGAGCTATTACACCACCTGTATCATTAGTTGTCGCCAGGTGAAGGAATGTTTAGGTAGATTATATTTTATTTACTGTAATTAAAGTTTCAATACCTAAGACGTTCCACTATAAGAGTCTTTCAACCTCAGGTAAGGTCTAAAGACTTTCTACTCTAGGTCTTACACCCTGGAGTAGCTGTATCGTCCACATAGGTACTTACTCCACAAGGAACTACAAGTTACACCTTGATGTAATACTTCATTTATTGCCAAACTTTATAGGGAAATATTTTTTCACAAAGAATTTCAAGTTACAATTTCACATAACAAGTCACATTACAAACGTTCCTTCGGCTTACAGTTAAACTTTGCCATGTCAAGATATTTTTTTCACTGCAGAGGAAAGTATGCGTCATCATCACCACACACACACACACAAAGACAAAACTCCTGTATCCAGATTCTCAAAAGTTTATAAATTAAATTCTTCCCTAAAATTAAACAGACAATACATCTATTTATCATAGAGTATGTGAACAATATCGACGCCATATTGGTTACCATCTTTGAGTTATATATATATAGTTAGCTTCATAGTGTTAATTATTTAGTTAAAAAGGAAAAATAATCTACTAGTGTGTGTTGTGACCAAAATATATCAACATTGTATTTACTTTCTCCTCCAGGGGGCACTAAGTCTAGAAAAATGACACAATTGACATCTACATAAAGTGACTGATCAAGGGTAGATATTGGCTACCTTTTGTGTTACTTTGAGGTCGTAAGAACACACAGAGTTGCTCTTAAGGATGTTTACCACAATACACCCCAACCAGTTTCTCATTCACTAAGGTCAAACAATAAATCTGGTTCACAAGATACACCGTAAATTTTATTAGAATACAATAATCAATTACTGTATTATTGTATTGAGGCGAATAGTCTTATGGTGTTAAGATGTGTTCTTAAGCCACGAAGGTAAACAAAAGGTATTCAATATCTGCCTTGGTTGACGATGATCTGTAGACGTTAGCAAGTCCTCCTCCTCCTGCTCTCGAGTAAGGTAAGGAAGGCCTCACCTGACCAAAATTGTTAATTAAGATAGATTACCTGAAGAATAAACCCTCCCAGCTTATTTCAACTAATGATTAACCTAACGCTACTTGGGAAGTTAAGTTAGGTTAGGTTAGGTTAGGGTAGGGTAGGGTAGGGTAGGTAGGGTAGGGTAGGGTAGGTCAGGTCAGGTCAGGTCAGGCAGTGCCAGTGTAGTTAATCTTGAGGTTAAATAAACTAGAGGCTAATCTTCACATGAGCCAGTAAGACACTTTGACGGAGGCGGTTACGTACAACAGGAAAGCTCTGATAACATATAATGTACAGTATATACCGTTTAAGTTGCGCCAGCAGCTCTATACACCACTTATTGACTTACTCATTCACTGTCGTAGAAATATTTACTTCTCTAACAGTTTTCTATATGGTTCCCAGTCATTATAATACGACCTTGTAAAATCAAATGATCTAAATTAAACTAAACTTATCCAAATTAAACTTATTAGCTAACAAATCCTTCTAAAACACGATATATGCAAATCAAAAGTTCTAAATTCAACTTAACTTATCGTAATATAACTATTATAACTAAACTATTTTAATTAAACCTAACCTAAACACCTCAAGTGCCACAAACAGAAGGAAAAAACACCTTTAATATTATCGTGTAGGAGGCCCCTGTAACCCATTAACTCCAGGTAATGCATCTATATCAATCTACCTGCGTTAGAAGCTCTATACGTGGCTATGATCGTTACCCACTGCTGGAGAACATTTGTACTTCTATAATTACCCCTGGAGAAACAATGCACCAATTTACGATTTATTTATTGTATTTTTCATTTATTTTTTTATTCTTGGTCCATACTGTAAACATCGCCCGCTTGTGAGTCCCGTCAGCCATTTTGTTCTAACTTTCGGGGATTCTAAAATAAGCTATAAATAAATAAATAAATAAATAAATAAAACAAGCATCTTTTGTTTTTCTAACCCATGAGCTGTGAGTCTTCATTATATACTTCAACATTACTGTAAACTAAGGCTAGAGAGGGTATGTACAGTACTAGTGGAGTCAAGACGAGAAGGTATTTCAAATCCATAAAGGGTTTTACAAGTGGAGAGTCTTACAAGTGGAGGGTCTTACAGGTGGAGAGTCTTACAAGTGGAGGGTCTTACAGGTGGAGGATTTTAATAAGGATAAATACAGCAAGTCTTACAGTTGAATCAGCCAAGTCGAGGAAAACTCTTAAGAGTCACGTAACTTCTACCTGGTGCTACCTGTAATCAAGCTAAGGTATATGTAAGAAGAATATTATCTCGTTACTATCCATTCCTCTTCCACTATCCTGCGAGGTGGTGTATTAATAGGCACAGATACTCATGATAAAGAAGGAATAAAGAGAAAGACGCAAGATACCTATAAAATGCGACAGAATATACCCACACATGCGTAATCCTAACCCATCCCAACCCAACCCAACCCTATCCTACCCCCAGCTTCACCATAGTACACAAAGTCATTCTTGGTATCAGAATGACGCCTAAACACCCTGTATCGCCTAAGACACATTTGAATCGGATGGTTCGATGACGGTTTTATTTCTTCGGTATAAACCAGAGAAGCAATTAGTTCGTGGGAACAGTGAGTCAAAATACTTCACATCAGCTTCGTTTACGACCTCCAGCTGATATTTACTTCTGTTGTCTATATCAATCACATTTTATAATGAAAACAAAAATATGGTTAGTTACTTTAAAATGAAAAAAACATCATACTTAGATACTTAAGATACTTAAAAATAAAAACACTCTTTGATACTTAAATTAGGACAAAATAAACGGACATAAAGATTTAACTATGAGCGGTGGATATTACGACATGTACCGGCTATCAATACAGAGGCGCTATTTACCCGTGAAGTTCTCTCAGAAACTCAACAAGACAATATGTGGTCACGTAAAAATTTCAGGTTAATTTTTAACACCATCCGTCATTTTAAACCTTGGCACCTGTAGATTAAGAAAATATATGGTGATATTTTTTCTGATGGGATAAAGGTCGTATTTGTCCAGAGAAGTAAGAGAGGAAAAAATCACTTGAGAGGCATGACGCACAGAGTGTCTAAGGTGATAAAAGATCATATACTACCATTTGGGTTTTCAAATTAAGTTCATTACATAAAATATCAAACTCATAAAGATTACAAAAGAACAGAACATCATGAGCTCTCTACAGCTATTGTCAGCCGTCAATATGCTGATGTACAGAAGCTACACAATGTTATTGGTGACTGTAATCCCAGGAGAATGATGCTCTTTTAAACTTGGTAACTGGAGCTGTAATGCCAGAAAATGCCAAATATGACAATCTATGTGCATATGAAGTTGGAAGACAAAATTATGAAAATTTTGTCAAGAAACGTATTGTTGGTCCATTGAGCATCTGGGAAAAGATGTCCAAGGTTAATCTTCTGTCGTGGAAAGTAGCAAATAAGACTTCAACCATCAAATTGCTATCACAAGTTATAGAACTTAAGCAGGACATACAGTATATGCATCACAGAAGGACAGCACTGTACATATCAAGTCACCAGACACTGATGTGTTTGGCATATTAAAGCAGCCTCAACTTGGAGAAAATACAAGTATGAAAACAGGAACTGGTGAGCGACGACACATTGGGCAGAGAGCCTTACAGGTTTCCATGCCTTCACAGGATCTGACTGCATTGGAAAATTTGTTGGCAAAGGAAAGAAAGCATGTTGGAGCACTTTGATGAAATCTAACACAAAAGTCATAGATGCATTCAAGATGCTGAGTAGACCAAATGCCTCCAGCAGACATGTTTATTGGTCTAAAGGAATTTGTATTTAAGCTCTACTGTCCACGAATGACTTTCACTAAACTGTCATAACTTAGATGGCATCTCTTCAAGAAAACGCAGGCAGAAGCTGGAGAACTACCAGCGACTGCAGCAACTCTAAAGTATCATATTTTGAGAGGAAGGTATCAAGCTCTTCTGTGGTCTTGTGATGCAGACAGTGAAATGCTTTCACAATTAGAGCATGGCTGGAAGATTGACAATGACTGTTTCATACTAATAATATCAGACCAACCACCAGCTCCAGAAGCAATCACAGAACTTGTTAAATGTGGATGTGGCGTCAGGAAATGTGGATCATTGTCATGTTCATACAGAAAGAATCAGAAAGAATAATAGCATGACATGCACCGAGATGTGTAACTGTCAAGCAGATGATGAGAAATGCCTAAACAAGGTGAAGGAATCTGTTGTACACAGAAGACTCTGATGACGAGGACTGAAGCAATGTCGTAAATAATAACTTGTGACTTGTTTACACATGATGTATAACACTACAAACTTTAATAAATATAAAACGGTGGTTCTAAGCTTTTCAGATAATGGTAATATGTATATGTTTAATTTCCAGTATTTGTCTTTAGCAAATAATTTTACTTACTGCAATCTCTTCTTTGCCAGAGACAGGATGGCATATATGAGCAGCCATGTTTGTAACACACTTATGATATTATAACAGTATTCATGATATATTAGTATTCATGATATATTATGTTAAATTGTAATCATATAATACTACATGTTCATAGGTTATTAGTCATGTTTTAAGTTAATTAGGACTTAATGGTAATACATCTGTGGTTCATTACGCCGCTCTTTAATAAAACTTCTTTAAAGGCATAAAACTTATAATAAACCGTTCAGAAAAATGACACCACTGTTCCTTAACATAGTTTATAAGGATTATTATAATGTATGGTGTCAAAAATTAACATGAAATTTTTACGGGATTACTTAAGCTCCTACACTAAAACCTGCCGACCTAACCTAACCTTTTTTACCCACCTCTACCTACTTACCTAACCTGACATAATCTAACCTAACCAGACGTAATCTGACCTAACCTGACATAATCTAACCTAACCTGACATAATCTAACCTAACCTGACATAATCTAACCTAACCTGACATAATCTAACCTAACCTGACATAATCTAACCTAACCTGACATAATCTGACCTAACCTGACATAATCTAACCTAACCTGACGTAATCTGACCTAATCTGACATAATCTAACCTAACCTGACGTAATCTAACCTAACCTGACATAATCTAACCTAACCTGACATAATCTAACCTAACCTGACATAATCTAACCTAACCTGACGTAATCTGACCTAACCTGACATAATCTAACCTAACCAGACATAATCTAACCTAACCTCCCCGTCTGACATAAGCTAACCTAATCAAACCTAACTTTCCCACCTACCTAACATAACCTATCTACTTATTACCTATCTAACCTAACTTAACCCAACCTGACATAATCTAACCTAACCTATTGAAACTTAACTTAACCACCTACCTCATCTAACACCACTTTGTAATCTCTGTGCTACAGCTGACAGGATGAGTATGGGGGGCACAATAAACTAGCCTCTAAGTGGCAAAATTGACAAAACTAACCTAGCCTAACCCAACCTGACTTAACCTAACCTGATCTGATCTATCCAACTTAAAAAACTTAGAATATATAATAAAGCCGTTAGGTTAATTTAGGCTAAATATGGTTGATTCATATTTTGTTTTGACAGAAATTCCCGGCAAAATAACGTATCTATATTGAGAACCACCGCCATGTTGGTTCCACGTTAACAAGACACGGATACACTACAGAATAACCCGCGTTCGTTTAACCTCAATTACTACAGTTTATTTTATAATCTTATTTCACAATCTTCACTACATCTCGCCCACAATCTTCACCTGCATCCACTTCTTCACAAATCTTCACTACATCCCCACTCACAATCTCACTAAGATCTCTCACCTCACACCTTTACTACATCCCCCACCCCTGCCAATCTTCACTACATTTCACTTCTACAATCTTCACTACATCTCACACTTCACAATCTTCACTACATCCTCACTCACATCTTCACATTCACTCACAACTTCACCTCACATCTCACCTCCACAACTTTCACATCCACTCGCCAACTTCAGTTCACATCTCACTCACAACTTTCACTACATCCCCCACTGCCAACTTCTCACTACATCTCACTTCACAATCTTCACTACATCTCACTTCACAATCTTCACTACATCTCACTACACAATCTTCACTACATCCCACTTCACAACCTTCACTACATCTCACTTCACAATCTTCACTACATCTCACTTCACATCTTCACTACATCTCACTTCACAATCTTCACCATATCTCACTTCACAATCTTCACCACATCTCACTTCACAATCTTCACCAAATCTCACTTCACAATCTTCACCACATCTCACTTCACAATCTTTACCACATCTCACTTCACAATCTTCACTACATCTCACTTCACAATCTTCACTACATCTCACTTCACAATCTTCACTACATCTCACTTCACAATCTTCACTACATCTCACTTCACAATCTTCACTACATCTCACTTCACAATCTTCACTACATCTCACTTCACAATCTTCACTACATCCCACTTCACAATCTTCACTACTTCTCACTTCACAATCTTCACTACATCTCACTTCACAATCTCCACTACATCTCACTCTCACAATCTTCACTACATCTCACCACAAATCTCACCACATCCACTCACACCCCATTACATCCCCACCTCCTGTCAATCTTCACTTCACATCCACATCTCACCTCACAATCTTCAATACACTTCACTTCACAATCTTCACTACATCCCCACTTCTGCCAATCTCCCACTAAGATCCCCACTCTAAGATCCACTTCACAATCTTCACTACCAATCTTCACCTATACATCCCCAATTTCACAATCTTCACCACACTAATTTCACAATCTTCACTACATCCACTTCAATCTTCACTACATCTCACCACAATCTCACCACATCTTTCTGACTCACAACTTCACTAGACCCCACTCACAATCTTCACCACATCTAATTCCCCACAATCTTCACTACATCTCACTTCACAATCTTCACTACATCTCACTTCACAATCTTCACTAACACCATCCTTCATCACTACATATAACATCCATCATCACTACTTATAACACCATCCATCATCATCACTACATATAACACTATCCATCATCACTACATATAACACGATCCATCATCACTACATATATCACCATCCACCATCACTACATATAGAACCATCCATCACGACATATAACACCATCTGACATCACTACATATAACACCAACCATCATCACCACATATAACATCATCCATCATCACTACATATAACTCCATCCATCATCACTACATATAACACCATCCATCATCACTACATATAAAACCAACCTATCATCACTACATATAACATCAACCATCATCACTACATATAACACCATCTATCATCACTACATATAGAACCATCCTATCATCACTACATATAATATCATCCATCATCACTACATATAACACCATCCAATATCACTACATATAACACCACCCATCATCACTACATATAACATCATCCATCATCACTACATATAACTCTATCCATCATCACTACATATAACACCATCCAGCATCACTACATATAACACCAACCATCATCACTACATATAACATCATGCATCATCAATATATATATAAAACACCATCCATCATCACTACATATATTACCCTCTTATCATCACTACATATAACACCATCCATCATTACTACAATATAACGCCATCCTTCATCACTACATATAACACCATCCATCATCACTACATATTATAACACCATCCATCATCTCTACAAACACCAGTCCTCAACACTATAGTGATAAACAGAGCTTCATTTTGTTGTCAATTTCTTTAAATTCCAACCTTATTAAACCGTAATTCTTTCTGTATGGTCAAATTTTGATTTGACCTCAGTGAGAGAGCTGTTAGTGTCAGTAAATCAAAATGGTGTTCCGACGCACTGTAACAAAAGTTTCAAAGGTTGAGGTGAAGCCTTGCCAGGTGAAGGAGATGGGCCCCCGATCTAACAAACTGCAGACCACAAAGCACACTAAACCTCAAAACAACAAGAAGAAGAAGGAAACTACCACTTTCTGCCATGTACAAAAGGACCAGTACCTGCCATGGGGAGACTACATCTTCACCGGGAAAAAGACAAAGAACAACAAGAAGCGTTGACCCAACATTTCTGATATTTAAAAATAATAAAAAACATATTAATTGATTTTGTTTGTATTATTTATGCTTTTATTATTTTCAACTGTAAACGTGCTGTTTTGGGAATATATTTTGAGTAACATAATATTTAGGTACAGCAGTTTATTTCACTGTATCTCCTTGTGTGAGTGTGTGGGTAGTGTGTGGATAGTGTGTGGGTACTATGGGTGTGTGGGCATTATGGAGAACTAGTCATGGCTAACTGTGACCCTATATACGGGTTACATCTGCCTTAACGCCCTTGTCTCAGTGCTATCTCATATATCCAAATTTCACATATTTGAAAGTATTAGATAACCAAAATATCTGGAAAATATTTAGTTAAAAATACAAATAATAAAACAAAATCGAAAACAGAAAGAAAAAACAATACCCGTGAAAGTGGAAATAAGGAGGAGGCAGAGCAGACGATACACAGGAAGGCAGTAATCATCATCCCTGTGTGAACCAGCCAGAGAAGAACTCCTTCGCCTCACCGTCCACCCGCGTACGATCAGCTGAGTGAAGTTGCCTCGTGTTGCAGTAAACTTTATCTGTAAAAGGACAATTTACTTTTACTTTTATTGTTTATCTTACTGTTTATAACTGTTTATTTTCTCTTACATAATGTACACTAAGTATGGGAGTGTACAGTAAGTTATACCGGATGGCAACAAATTCACATTCGTCTTGCAAATATTAAAACATTACCCTAACAACAGTATTGTATAACAACACGAGCTAAAGTGATGTGTAAAAAGGTCTGTTGCAAAAAGAAATATTATTCTTTTAAGTCTTTTTCAGTTTGTTCAGTGTTAACAACATTATAGGTCATATTTCATGCAGTATGCATATACAATGTTTGCTGAAGGTTTAATACCTTTCTGTTTACTGATGATGTAAAACCCTCTTTAAAATACTTTAGAGTCGTTTACAAAATATTTGGTGCGTTTTCCGGAGCATTGTATGTTTTTACAGCATGCGAGGCGGCAGGTATGTGGACTTTTAAGAGCACTTCACGCTGTAGCTCAGTTGGCCACGGATTAGCGAATTACGAACTGAAAATGTTTGGATCGTCATATGTTTCGTGTAAGCTGTGTCGGACATTTTGTGCTACATTAAAGTCCAGCGATCTGTGGCAGCTGTCGGGCTCCTGCCTGACCACCCTTTCCCTAAGAAGAGTGATTGTCTGAAGGTGTTCGAGTAGTTACTCAATTGTGAAAAAGTGATAGTGAGTCCCATAGACATGGCTGCCAGTTAGGGACAGTGTGGATACGGCACACTACATAGCATGTCTTCGGTAAGTAAAGGAGGCCGTGTAACCAAGACTGCACTCAACCGTCTTCACTTCCCCAATTACAGCTAGGTGGACTGAGAGCGCCTCGGGATTATCATATCTATAATGCCAGACGGTAACACCATCCCCTTGACACCTCGGAGACTATACAGTACTGTGTTCGGGGCGTGTTTGTGGGTCTCTACTGCCGCCTCCCTATCGTTGAGTTGCTCCCCACTTACCGTGACCAGTCGAGGTCACTGTGGGAGGCCATGTACGGTACAGTACAGTACAGAGTCACGCCCCTCTCAACAACGTCCGCACCTCGCCTGCTGAATACAGTATTTGCAAATGTGACCATAAACCCCAACAATTGTAGCAAATTACAAGTCCCGGGATTTGCCCCTGGTATTAACACAGTGACAAGCGTCCCATTCCTGGTAAGTAGCAGGTGGCCGGAGGTAGTGCAATCCTCTCCCAGACTACACGGAGATGAGAGAGAGCTGGCTGACCATCATGGTAAGGACGCGTCACTATTTGGACCCCAGGGAGGCCATTATCGTAAGTTAAGTGAAAGGCATTTGGAATACTGGACGACTAGACGCTATATGAATTTCTTTACCCTAGTTTTCCCACCGATAATAATGAGTACAAGGGAGGTAGTCTCATCGGCGTTCATCAACACCATAGCCGTCTCAGTTACCTATTGCTCGTACAAGGTTTTTGAATGAAATAGTTTTACTAATATCAGCAACTTTCAAACTACTACAGAAAATAATATATATATATATATATATATATATATATATATATATATATATATATATATATATATATATATATATATATATATGCTGATAACCACAAGGAAAGAAGAAAACACGAAGTTCCCAAGCGCTTTCGTGTAATTCACATCTTCAGGGGTGAGTACAGACTGTAGGAATTAAAATCAATAAACCTTAGTGGTCAGTTCAAAACTGATATGTTACATAAATTTATTTGTCAGTGGCCCAAGGTTAAAAATGCCTTGAAAACCTTTGATCTAGATGTATGATAGTTATTTTGTGGGTCCCTTATTTTTGACCTGACCTGACTAGTCACGTCACCCCCCCCTTCTCTTAAGCTCCTCTACGTGTGTGTTGGTGTGGGGATTAGTGGATGACATCATTATGACCTGACTTCATGTTTTTAGGTCACCCTGTATATTTAAGCCTCTCTCTGTCCATGTAATCCAGTTGCCTCTGAAGATGTCTTGAATAAAGACGAAAGCTAAGGTGCTCCGTTGTTTCCATTTTCCCGTGTGATTTTATCAAGATATATATATATATATCTATAAACTGTATATACATATATATATATATAAGAAAATAACGAGTCTGTAATAGGCCGGTTGGCCTGTGCATGGCAGCTCCTGTCGAGAGTTACTACCGCTCTCTATCATCCATGAATCTATCTAGCCTCCTTTTGAAACTTTCCAGAGTTCCCGCACTTACTACAAAGTTGCTAAGCTTGTTCCACTCGTCCACCACCCTATTTGTGAACCAGTTCTTTCCTATCTCCCACCTAAACTTATCTAACTTGAATCCGTTGCTCCGAGTCCTATCCTGCTCGGATATTATAAGAACTTTATCTATATCCCCTTTATATATATCTTCGCTAGTTTATACAATGGTGAACTATGTTAATATGCCCTTCATTGTGAACCAATAAGCATTATTAAATTTAATTAATTTCAAAGTAATTATTGTAGGTGTTACATTCAATGTCACTCGGTGGTGGTGATGTGTGGCCGTGGTGTTGCTATGATCAATACTTTGGGGAGAATGACAGACTTCGTCACACACACTACGTGTAAACTACTTGTGAATCTGTGTTATGATTTTGTCCTCTAAAACCTGGTATTG
>NW_024724032.1:0-9076 GCF_018991925.1 Homarus americanus | reverse complement strand
GTGTAAGGGCAGAAACGATCCTCCGGCTAGTTACCGCTGCTAACCCGCTCGTTTGCTGGTGCAGACGACACTTGGGTGGTGGACGGAGGTGATAACGGCAGCAACCTCTCCGCCGCCGGCAGATTCAACCCAGCCGCCATACCGTCAGTATCTAGCTACCCTGCTGTCCGTCAAATTCTGGCTGTGATCTCATCATAGGTCCTGGACTCGTGGGCTGTGTCTTCCCAGACCTTCACCTATCAACTGCCAACTCTCTGGTCATCTACCACTACCGCATACCACGACCATCAGTTCATCACATTCCGTCGGTGCCCCGGTGTTCTCCTGCTTTTTCAAGACGTTGCTGAGTGTGGAGTGAATGGACGCTTCTGCCCTGAGTGTGCATCACCGTGTTCCAGAACCTCCCAGGGCCACTGCCGTAGGGAAATATTTGTTCATTGTTTGATTCCATTAATTGCTGACTTCCCTTTATTGTTCGATTCTATCGATTGTTGACTCCATTTAATTGTTTAAATCCATTAATTGCTGACTCCCATTATTTGTTTGATTCCTTTAATTGTTGCTTCCATTAATTGTTTGACTCCCGTAATTATTTGATGATTGTTGAGGTCAGAGTTTTGTTATATTTTATAGTAAAGAGAGAAACAATCTCTAACGTTTTGTTATTCCTCGAAAACCATGGTCCTTGACTTTCCTTTATTAAGATCCTGATTAGCCTGGTGGGATTTCTATCCCTAAGTCCTAGGCCTTTACAGTGAGCCCTGCCAGTATTACAACCCAGCCAGCAGCAGGAACCCTTTATGAGTGACAACAACCCCACCCGCCCTTTGAGTCTGTGTCGGCCGATTCTTTTCTCTGTGTCAGGAAAGTCCTTCCTTGTTATCGTCGACCGTCTCTCTGGTTGGCCGGTTGTCATCATGTATGACACGACGTCTGCCGCCACCATCAGCAAGTTCCGCCACTACTCTCCGTGACGTGGGGAGTTCCTGTACGCCATAACCGACGGAGGGCCTCAGTTCAAGCCGACTTTGCTGTGCTCCCTTGACCGATGGGGAGTCCGGCATGTGTTGTCATCGCCCCATTACCAGCAGTCCAACGGCCACGCTGAGGCTGCTGTCAAACTTTGAAGCACCTCATCCTTGGTGGCCCCTCTGGGAATATTGACTGCGAGGCCTTCGACCGGGTCTTCTTGAACTCCCGCAACACACCTAACTACACCGACGCCCCTGCCCAGGTTTTGTATGGACGCCCCCTTCGTTCTTGTGTCCCTGCTCACCCTCAATCCTTCTCCAAGGAGTGGCAGGCCAAGACAGAGGATTGTGATCGCCGAGCCGCCGAACGTGTTCAACACATCGTCGCCCGCCACAACGACCACGCCTGTTCCTTCCCCAGGTTGAGTGTCGGCACCAAGTCCGTGTTCAGGACCTGACCTCCCACGTTGGGACAAAGTAGGCGTAGTTATGGGTCTCGGTAGGTCACGGACTACCAGGTGCGGTTACCCAGTGGTCGTGGTGGTGGAGGAACCGCCGTTTTCTCCGCCTGAACAATGCCTTCTCCTGACCCCGCCACCAGTGTTGAGTCCCATACCCTTCCCAGTGATCAAGTCCTCGACGCTCAGAACGGATCCAAAGAAAAGGTCCGCTCAAGACTTTGCTATGAGCGTATAGGGGGAGGGAGGTGTATGTATATTCTGTATGCTGTATTTATATTATGCATGTATATTATGTATGTGCTCCATTTATGTACTATTTATTCAGCCTAGCGAGTAGAGCGTGTGCCAATGTATTTATCAATGTCCCACATGCCTAATTAATGTGCCTGGCGACATATGGCTGTTTATGTATCACTTCCCATACGCCGCCTAGAGAGAAGTTGACCAGCGGACAGAGTGAGGAGCGCTACTCCTTGTGTACATATCTCTTATCCAGTAAATAGAACCTATAAAATTATACAGGTGTTTGTGTTCGCTCCTGTATATAGAACTTAATACCCAGAACACGAACACTTATAATAATCTCGGAGGAAAACTTCACTACGATTTATTCTCCGACCTATAGTCTTCCTTTATCCAATAATATTCTTTAAATAATTATTTATCCATTTAGGGTCATTGTTGTTTGATCTTAGTTTTCTGTATGGTATGTTCAGCCTGTATGCATTAAGTAACTTACTATTTAAATTGTGGAATTCGTCAACCTCAGATCTGTGTTCAGGTCATCCTCAAACCGTAAAGTGAGGTCGCCCTGTGGGTAGTAATGATCATGATAATAGCTAACCTGAAAACCTTAAGGATTCATATTACGCTCAAACGTTCACAAAACCCTCTTGAGTCCCCCAGTGGAAACGTCCCCCGTTTTCTCTGTTTCCCCCGTCTTTGTCTTATGGGAACTTGGAATATAATCCACGGATTACGTAGCAGACGCTGTATGCTGGGACCTGTTGCCATCCAACCCTTTGTAATCAATTTAATTTTGCTTTCGATAGCTGAGTCAGAGCATTGTCAGTGAGGATAATAGTAGAGAATGAAAATGAGTTCATAGTCTCAGTTTCAACGTCAGAGTGTACAGTAAATTAATTCATCGGAATAGAAGTAGGTGGGCTCCCTGGTCTGGTTTTGAGGGGCGCCCGTGGCATTTTCTACCGTTAGTAAGTGCCGTCCCTTCATCCATACAGGTATGCCATTCCACTCTGTGTTGTAATTCGCCCTTCTTTAAGTGATTTGACCCAATTAATAGTTGATTGTGCAAGTGTTACAGTAACGTAGTTGATATGCTCTGAGTGAAGTCATATTTACGTCTTTAACGTCCCTGAAACGTGATGTTGTTGTCACCGGTTAGTAATCGCCCGTCCCTTCATCCATACAGGTCCCTAACGCAGCCTAGGCCGTGTCTGTAGCGTGGATGTTGCATCCACTATGTCTGGGGAGATGTCCGAGGTCCAGTAGGATCAGTTACCTTCGTGAGACCCGGCCGTCAGACACTTCAGACTACCTATAGCCCCCATAGCTGGCTCGTCTCAACGCTCGGTCTGCGGTGACCCCGGATCACCAAACCCACACCACTACCAGCCCCATCATTGGTGGATGAGTGTATAATTCAGTAGGGCTATTTGTGTGGTGAATAAATCCACTGGGATCTCCAGAGTTCGTCGGAGGAAGTACTCCATGGTGGCTGGACCGCAGCTGTTGCTTGAATATCACCCCTGACGACTGAGTGTTGTAATGGCAGTTGCCCAGGTCTTTGTGGTGCTAAGTGACTATAATAGTTGTGTTATCAATAACACCCAGTAGGGTTGGAAGTGTTATTGAATATGTCCACCCAGTAATGGTGTGAGTATGTTGAGCCTGAGGGCCTAGTACTAGATTTCGTCTGTTAGTACAAATAAATTCTTTCTTCTAATTTCATATTCATGTTTAAATAAACTTTGTATTTGTATAATTGTGTCTATTATTTACCTACAGTATTTACCGTTATTTCTTCCCTATTGCTTGATACTATCATTACACCTACCCACGAGCCTCCTATCGTCACGCTACCAATGGTAATAAGTATAAGAGTAAAAGGAATTGTTACTGGCACACAGAGGCCCTCATAAATGGTGGCAATGTGTCGCCCTCATATGTATATAGAACTTAATAACCAGAAAACGAACAACCATATGATAAAAATGCTATAGTTTACCGTTATTTAAAAACTCGCAATCAGCTCCATATACTTTAAGTGACACCATCGCAGACTTCCTTAATTCGGAACTGAACTTGAATTTCAAAATATAGAGAGACAAGCGTTAACTCTGAAACTGCTGGGGCAAAGACCCAGCCCAAGTACAGAGTTGATTACACTAAACAGACGTTATATTTAACACAGATTACAGCAAGAAAAAGAATCATAATGAAATTTACTCTCTTATAACAATAGACTGATAAAGATAACACTTGGATAACACAGTAACCCCAGTTGATATCTTAAACAATAGTTGATAACTTGTGCAATATGCTAATATTCCTTTATTCTTCTTCCCCAGTCGGTAGTCCAGGTTAGGTTAGGTTTTGTGTGCTGTAATCTAACTTTATATAGCGAATACCTCAGCTATAGTGGGTATAATTATGGTTACCCTTGTGTGAAGTGAGGATGGCCGGCCCTAGGACCACCTAGAGGTGAGTTTGCTTAAGGTGTAGAAAGCTGTCACCAACACAACAACTCACCCTGAATTCAACGAGCTGCATGACCCGGTATTTCAAGGTGTAGAAGTTGTCACCAACACAACAACCCCACAACCTGAGTTAGCAGGCTGCATGTTTAGCGTTTAGGAGTGTGAACCTGTCTGTAACAACACAGCCCTGGGTTAACAGGCTGCATGACCAGTGTTTATTGTCTTAGAAGCTGTCGCCAACACAACAACCACACCTAAGTTATTGAGCTGCTTGACCCAGTATTTAAGGTGCTTAGAAGCTGTCCTGCTTACATATACAACCTGAGTTAACGAGCTGCATGACCCAGTGTTTAAGGTTAGCAAGCTGTCGCCAACACAATAACCACTAAGTTAGTGAGCTGCATGACCCAGTGTTTGGGTGCTTGAAGCTGTCATAACACAACCGCCCACACCTAAGTTAACAGGCGCGGCCCAGTGTCAAGGGCCTGGTCCGAGAAGACCGGACACTCGCCAACTGCACTGGCTAACCATTACCCCAGGAACGCAATGCAAATCTATTTACATCCAGGTCCCCAATTACTGGGTAGACGGTGGCAAATGGCGTAACTTGCTGGTTTCACTCTGCCGGGGATCAGACCTTGGACCATGTGGTTGTGAGGCAAAACATGCAACCATTGCACCACCTTCTGAACACACACAGACATCTCTGGGGTAACGTATCATCATGTAGGCAAAGCACTGACTGCGGTATTGGTGTGATGCTTTTATTAGAGTCTAGGATCAGATTTTTTGTTTCCTTGACATTAATTAATTCATCTCGAGGGTTGGGTTGGTTTGGGTGAGCACTTGGTTTAGGTTAAGTTAGGTTTAGGTGAGTTCAGTTAGGGTTGAGTTAGGGTAGCATAGGGTAAAGATTAAATTTGAATTGTTAGGTTAGGTTAGCATTCAGTAAGGTTAATCACTCTACTTGCGTATCTTCTGTGGTCCAACCACAGTTTTGTTTTGTTATGTTTTGAATCATTTCGCCTGTATGCATAGACAGTAGCTGTCCCCAGGGGCTGTGTTAACCATCCCGTTAGAGCACAACAAGTCCGACTCGTTGATGTGAACTGGCACCAGTCCGAGCCAAACTGGACATGATTTTAAGCATCTGTATTGTGACAGAGATTATTGCAATAATAATAATAATAATAATAATAATATTATAATAATAATAATAATGTATAATAATAATAATAATAATAATAATAATAATAATAATAATAATATGTAAAATAATAAACCACAAATAATAATAATAATAAAATAATAAATAATAATAATATAACGTAATAATAATAAAAAGTCGTTTTCACAAATTCAGTTTTGATGTAAACTTGAGATCCGACATAACAAAATGTTACCTAGGTACATTATTGATTCTAGCCAACTCGCCAGGCCAACATACAGGCAATTAAAACATCTAATTACTTAATAATTAATATTAGGAGGACACGTCGCCCACCTGGCATTCAATTGTGCAATTCCTCAAAACCCTCCTTCACCCCCCATAAGCATCACGACCTTCATCTCTTGCCTCAGAAGCGAGCAGTGAAATTAAGTCAACTCGAGGGTGGAGATGGGTGGGTTATCGGCAAATCACTGATAAGGCATCACAAAAAACTGGTTTTTTGAAAAAAAAACGGCTTTTTTGTTCGAAGCTAAGAATGCAGAAGCTCAACTAAGCTCTGAGCAAGAGGTGGAGAGGGAGGTGACTTGCCTCCTGAGCTCCTTGACTTAGGTCTGAATTATTTTATAAACGTTTAGAATATTTCCAAAATTAGGAACATTTACAGAAGGTAAGAATGTTAATTTACTCAAGGATACTGCACTTTTATTCTGATGAGGAAGGTTACAAGTGGTGGAATTGACTGGGTGGGGGAAGACCCCAGCACCACTACATTTGAAGCATCTTTCAGAGAGATAGATGAAGATAGCTGTCTTGAAAAGTTTTTTGAAGATCTCTAAAAGCCCATTTCCTTGATCTGACTTTAAGGACTCGCCTTCTTATGAAAGGCCACTAGACCCTGCGCCTTCATAGTGTCATGTACCCAAAAAATTCTTGCCAGGGTCTGCTTGATTTTACTATGGTGAGATAAGGATTTTGTCAATTGATTGAGATAATTTCTTATCATCCTTGATGAAAACACCTTAGGAGCCTCGATTGGGGAATCTGATTGTAACCATTCCTAGAAAGATTTTAACTGGGCATATTATATGAGAACCCTTGTTTCTTCCGTGCTATACATTTTGCGAAAAAGGTTGAGCTTGGAAAATCTTCCCTTTCATTTCTCTTAGGATCTCCGTAGGAAAAAGGATAACATCCTCGTGAAAATACCAATAATGATGGATTATTTGAGTGAAATCAGTTCACTGATTCTCATACCCGTTACTTATTGCTAGAAGCTGCCTTCTGGGGTAATTTATCACTGTTCGGGTGTATATTGTAATTGGGCTTTATAAGAAAGATTAGTAACTTTTCCAGAGACAAGTGCAGGATTCTCTTGAAAGGGCGGGGAGGTCTCTAGACGAAAAAGGACTGATCTTAGCATTTGTTAAATCCTTAGGTTCAAAAGTAATATTAAAAGCCCAAGCCAGAGGGTCAACCAATGCGAAGTTTATAAGATGCAATTGTCGATCCTTGAAGGCCTTTAACTCTGCTGAAAATCTAAAAATTCTAAAACAACTGTTTCCAATAATGATTCTGGGTTGTTAACTTGATAAATTGTTTGAAAAAATATTCCCAAGTTTTCTTATATTGAATAGAAGTTTGAGGTCTGACCCTTGCTAATACTTGGTTAGCTATATTGGAATTGCCAACAACCTATTTAAACTTTTTTTTTTTAGGAAACCCCAAGCGTGAAGTGCCGAGGATATCTCCGGGCAATTTAGTATACTGGTCAAGACATCGCTTATTTGCAGTCCCAACAACAGTTCGGTCACCAGTCCAGCAGTTCAGGCATCAGGGTTGTAGGATCAATATGGTTGCAGAGGTGGGGACATGCCTTGGAAGGGATCTGGTTTGTGAACCACTTTGGGCAATATTTTCACATGTAGAACAGATAGATTGAATTCGAGGTTCCAATCTGAAATTAGGGAATTTCCTAAAAGATTCGGCCCTTCCAGAGATGCATAAAGAGTGGCATCTTGTGATTTTAGAGCAAACAGATCTATCTGTGTGGAGTTCCAAACTTCTTCACTAGACTCTTGAACTCGATGCCTTTAGGGACCATTCTCTGTTTCTGTCGATACTGGCCGGAGACGGGACAGTTGCATCTACAGTGTTTTGTACTCCAGGTATAAAGTTGCTTTTGAGAATTAAAGTGTTTATGTTACACAAATACTGACAATTTTTCGGCAGTTGTTGATCCTTGATGATTGAGAAAAAAACACTGCCGTTTTGTTGTCCATGGCAAACAGGATCGCCATATTTTTCTAACCAAATTTGGTTTCCGACAAAGAATAGGACCACTGGTAGTCTTTTATATTTATGTTATACTGCCAGACTGGGGCCACTAATTCTAAGAAAATTCACTTACTCTAATCTTAATTTCTAAAGTCGCTGCCACCGGGCCTTACCTGGACATTATGCTTAACTCGTTAGGTAGCAGGCAGAGTCAGACAGGAGCATTGGGTTGGGTTTCATTGACCAGATCGATAAGGGGAAGAAGGGTGAAACCATAACATGTCTGAACTAATTTATTCTTTTTATAAACTTCTGCGAGTAACAAGAAGCTACAAAGTAGGCTGGCCTTCTCAGAAAAACAACGCGATGAGTTTGGTTACCCACCAACACAATATCAATTTAACACTTCAGGTTGCTCACCTGTATGGAATATAGCACCTAAGGTCATCATACATAGAAACATCATCTCACCTCCTGTAGCACCAGCTCACCCTGTTATACTCCACACCTGCAAGTATAGGACTCCTTGTGATTTCTAAATTGCACATCAGCACCTCGTTCACACACCGTCTCCTCGGTGGGTAAGAGACAGAGTTACCTGAAGACATACCAGAGTACTGTTTCTGCGCCTGGCAGTATAGGTCACTCCAAGTGACGACCACGGGAGTTTCTCAAGCATTTCACTTATTTATTCCTACTCATTTGGGGTGGTCTGCGCAGGGATCACAGGTTCACAGTGGAATAAGTATAATGGTAGTCCTACCTCACATGGTGGGGCGTACATGGAGATGGCCGACGCCCAGCAAGGTGCTCCAGGCAGTGTGACCTGGGGTGACCTTGGTAGAAGACAGAGATGCTGAGAAATAGTGATGGGCAGTTATCACACACCCTAACACATTGCTATTTCACTTATACATCAAGGCAAAGCTTTAAGCTTCCATAATAACTGCTATATAAGCCTCTTTTTACAGGGCGGATGTAGCCCGATAGTGGGGTGTGTCATCGGAGGGAAGATCAGCAAACTAATGGCCCATCACTTTTTGGTAGATTTTAGTGTATATAAACAGAAAATAATTTCAGTTTCAATATTTTGCAACCTTTTGCTAGGTAAATTTGCGTGAAATTTATCGAAAATCTAACGTACAGCTGCATTAGTGCATTACAATTAAATAGTGAACATTACTTTCTGACTTCATTCTTTAACAACCCAACTAACAATATTTTTTTCTGTTTCAGATTCTGATGCATTTATAAGTTGATAATATTTGCGATGGCTGCTTGTGTCAGGACGAGGAACCAAAAATCCAGCCATCTCAGTCACTATCTTGGGTCTGGGAGAGAGCTCCTGAAGTCGGAGATGCCTACATTGAGAGATGCTTTGAGATACGGTGTTTTAATCAGGCATTGATGTATATTATGTATGCTGGACTATATATTATGTATGTATATTATGTATGTGCTCCATTTGTATTATTTATT
>NW_024724031.1:0-10714 GCF_018991925.1 Homarus americanus | reverse complement strand
TGTTGTTTGTTTCATAAATGACATGCCTGACGTTGTACACTCCTCCATAAGCAATTAAAATTCTCCAATAAGTATGAGTGTACAAAACACAGTATTACAGACCTGACATTGCAGCACAAAATAAGTTGAAAGAGTCTATTTATTTTCACAAGAAAAGAAAAGAAAAAATCATAAATGTTTGAATATGAAAAAATATTTAATTTTCTCCATTTAGTGCAAAAAAATAGTTAACAGAGAGGGAAGGTGAGAGACAAGGTGAGAGAGAGAGAGAAGGTTAGAGAGGTGAGAGAGAGGTTAGAGAGAAGGTGAGAGAGAAGCATTCTCTAAGTTACATAAATTGGCTTTTAAATTCCTTTTTTATTGTTTAATTTTATCTTTTATTTAGATTTTATTTGCATTAAGAAATTAAAAATACTCTATTTTATGATATTTTAAACCTTTTATATTTTTGGATCACCTGAAGAGTTTCCACCAAGACGTGTGGAATGCTATCATTATTCTTCACTACACCACAGTCATCATTGTACTCTAATTGGAATTTGTTTTTTCAAGTAAAACAATTTAAAAAATAATATTCGTGTGAATATAATCAAATAAATCAGTACTTGTTCCATAAAATGTAATAAAGAACAAAGAAAACAATTAAACAAAAACAAAATTTTATTAATGTTTTACAATTTATTATATTTGGGTTGACGCGACTGATCAGCAATTGTATCAGTAATGGTCGTGGAACCGCGGTGCCTGACGACTGCGGCATCGTAGCTCTGAGCAGTTGTGACAGAGGCCTTGGAATCGCGGCTCTTCGCGGAACCGCCGCTCTTCATAGAACCGCTCCTCACGGCGCTTGTGGAACCGCTGCTCCTCGTGGCGCCTGTGGAGCTGTTGCTCCTCGTGGCGCCTGTGGAACTGTTGCTCCTCGTGGCGGCTGTGGTCCTCATGCCTGTGGTCCTCGTGGCGCCTGTGAGGTTCCCGGCAGGGTGTAGCTGGTGGTAGCATGTGGGTTATGGTCTGTGGTCTGGAGGACACCATCTCCAAATTAACAGAGATGATGAACTGATCAGGGACCCAAATCACAGCCTTAGGTGGGTACTCCTCAGCGTCCATGGTGGGGTCGTATTCAAGGATCACCCTGGGGTTAAGCCACTCCAGGTGATTATTGGGTATGAACACCAATAAGGCATCTTGACCCTTACCTTCAACAATTGCAAAGCGCATGATGGTGATGGTTGGTTTCTTTGTAATGTCTGGTGAGGTCAATTTCAAAATTCCGGAATTGGTTCAGTTTTAAACTAATATGGTTGGAATTTTACAATATTTGAATTAATATTGAGGACATGAAGTACTAGTGTAGTGAAGATGTACGAGTGTAGTGAAGATGTACTAGTGTAGTGAACATGTACTAGTGCAGTGAAGATGTACTAGTGTAGGGAACATGTACTAGTGTTGTAGTGAAGATGTACTAGTGTTGTAGTGAAGATGTACTAGTGTAGTGAACATGTACTAGTGTAGTGAAGATGTACTAGTGTTGTAGTGAAGATGTACGAGTGTAGTGAAGATGTACTAGTGTTGTTGTGAAGATGTACTAGTGTAGTGAAGATGTACTAGTGTTGTAGTGAAGATGTACGAGTGTAGTGAAGATGTACTAGTGTTGTAGTGAAGATGTACGAGTGTAGTGAAGATGTACTAGTGTAGTGAACATGTACTAGTGTAGTGAAGATGTACTAGTGTAGTGAAGATGTACTAGTGTTGTAGTGAAGATGTACGAGTGTAGTGAAGATGTACTAGTGTTGTAGTGAACATGTACTAGTGTAGTGAAGATGTACTAGTGTTGTAGTGAACATGTACTAGTGTAGTGAAGATGTACTAGTGTAGTGAACATGTACTAGTGTTGTAGTGAAGATGTACGAGTGTAGTGAAGATGTACTAGTGTAGTGACGATGTACTAGTGCAGTGAACATGTAATAGTGTTGTAGTGAAGATGTACGAGTGTAGTGAAGATGTACTAGTGTAGTGAACATGTACTAGTGTAGTGAAGATGTACTAGTGTTGTAGTGAAGATGTACGAGTGTAGTGAAGATGTACTAGTGTGGTGAACATGTACTAGTGTAGTGAAGATGTACTAGTGTTGTAGTGAAGATGTACGAGTGTAGTGAAGATGTACTAGTATTGTAGTGAACATGTACTAGTGTAGTGAACATGTACTAGTGTAGTGAAGATGTACTAGTGTTGTAGTGAACATGAAATAGTGTAGTGAA
The DNA here is from genome assembly GCF_018991925.1 of Homarus americanus. Classification (NCBI taxonomy): domain Eukaryota; kingdom Metazoa; phylum Arthropoda; class Malacostraca; order Decapoda; family Nephropidae; genus Homarus; species Homarus americanus. The sequence continues at coordinate 8,456 of NW_024724031.1, read as the reverse complement.
GATGTACTAGTGTAGTGAAGATGTACTAATGTAGTGAAGATGTACTAGTGTTGTAGTGAAGATGTACTAGTTTAGTGAAGATGTACTAGTGTTGTAGTGAAGATGTACTAGTGTAGTGAAGATGTACTAGTGTTGTAGTGAACATGAAATAGTGTAGTGAAGATGTACTATTGTTGTAGTGAAGATGTACTAGTGTAGTGATGATGTACTAGTGTAGTGAAGATGTACTAGTGTAGTGAAGATGTACTAGTGTAGTGAAGATGTACTAGTGTAGTGAAGATGTACTAGTGTAGTGAAGATATACTAGTGTAGTGAAGATGTACTAGTGTAGTGAAGATGTACTAGTGTAGTGAAGCTGTACTAGTGTAGTGAGGGCGCTCTCCTACGCCTCCCTGGTTGGACACGAACTGTTATGGCTGACGGAAGAGCTTCAGCGAGCAGGTCGCTTATTAAATTCCTGAATTGGGTGGTGGATACAGCAGACACAGCAATGTAGCCCAGGGTACTGCAGGAGGACTGTTGTTGGATTTGGAGCTGTCCAGCAGCAGTGAATGTGAAGAACAAGAGCCGTTTAAAGTTGTTAATACGAAAAGAAGAATAAAAGGAGGAATAGAGAAGGTACAAGTAGTGAAGATAATATTTCCCTCTTGGTGGATAAGAGAAAGAAAATTGATGGTGTGAGTCATTCTTCAACCATGATCAGTACGAGTTTAAACCCCATTGATGCTGTAGACTGCAGCAACTCATCAAGGAGGCCACGTCTTTACTTCCCCAAGAATAATGGCCTGGATTTTCATGATGAGGTAAAGTGGTCAGTTAGACTCGCTAAGTGCCATCAAGTGCTGTTTAAAGAAGGTAAACATATTCCTTATATAACTATGAAGGATGAGGCAGCAGTTAGATATTTAACTACAGAAGGATTTGAGAATGTAGTGATGGAAAAGCCTGTGGAGTCCATTGGGAAATGTATGAAGATCATTCTTTTTGATTATCCTGTTTACCTCGACCCCGTGGATGTGTTGGCTGACGATAGATTTTTTGGGGCCAAGAGACGTGTAATTAAAATTGATGGAGAACTAGTACCTATGCCACAGCTAATTGCGCTAATCAAAGGTCCAGCGCCAGAGAAGTTCTTTGTGAGATGTGTGGGATATAAACGGGTTGCTGTCTACAACGAATCTCCAGTAATATGTTATAAGTGTTACAAGTGGGGGCATATGGCGTGGAAATGCCATAATGATTTTCGGTGTAGATTCTGTGGAAAAATGCTTGAATCTAAGGTATGTGGAGATAAAATTAAGGCAAAGAAGAAAATTACACCAAAATGCTGTAATTGCGGGGGGGGGGTTCACAATGCCAGCTCGTGGGTGTGTCCTAAAAAACCGAAAGTTCAGCAATTGCAATCACGAGCTCAGTCCACTAATGAAGAGGATAAAGGTGATGCTGTAAGGAGCGATGTTGCAGGGACACCAAGTGCTGTAAATGTGTGGGAAAAGCGTATGGAAACACGAAATGCAGCAGCACAGAAGGACATAGGTAACGGGGACAATAACCTTACAGCCCCTAACATTCTAGTAGAACTCTGTAAGGAGATTGGTGAGCTCAAACAAGCAGTATTGGATATCAAGAAATGCTTGGTGAATCTTGTGCCATATAGTGATGTTGCTCTTGTTAATAAAGATAGTTCAAAAGAAAATGAAACATTAGTAGAGATGGAATCAAATATTGTGGATAGCAATCTAGAGCAAAATAGTAATCATAGTGAGTTAGGAAATAGAGTTGGTTCGGTTTCTAAAGAGAATGTTGTAAACAAGGAAATGCTTGGTGGCCTGACGAACATTCTTGACTCTGTTTTGGAATAAATGGAAAATACAAGGAACGACGTCAAAAAGAATGTTCTTATTTCGGTGAAGAATATGAGGGGGGAAATTTATTCTAATGTATCATAATGTCAGCTTAATTTCCTGGAATGTTAATAGTTTGAAAAAAAGGCTAACGGATCTTCATGCATATGTTCATTCTAGTAGTATTGATGTCATAGCTTTGCAAGAGGTTGAGACAAATGGAATATCATTGCAACTAAGAGGTTATCAAAGTTTTGAATTACCAGCTGATCTGACTAAATTGTAGAGGTGTGACGACTTATATCAAAGATGACATTCCAGCATCACTTCATTCCGCTCAAAAAATAAACGGTACCGAGTATTTGTGTGTTAGTATTACGCTTCAAGATGCTACACTGTTCACTATTAATGCTTATGTGCATGCGGATTCATTGATGATCTGCCGGACATTATTTTTGCTGATGATTGTTTACTAATTGGTGATTTGAACGCTAGGCACATCAATCTTGGCAGTAGAGGTTCTCAAAATCACAATGGAATGGTTCTGAAAAATATCTTAGACTCTATAGAAGATGCTAGGGTCCTTGGAGCTGGTGAGCCGACACATGTTAAAGGGGGTAGACTTGATTATGCAATACTTTTTAATATGTTAGATGTTCAAGCAAATTTGGATATTGTGGATACGCTTTTGAGTGATCACTTTGCAATTAAAGTGAAGCTTCATTTGAACACAAATTTTTATGTTAACAGTAGGAAAAGGTATACAATAACAGTAGGCCAACAAAGTGAATTTGTAGCAAAAGTCGGCGAGTGGTATAAAGAGTACAAAAAGCTTGGAATTAAAGATGAAAACATATTTTACGATGATTGTTAGGAGTGATTGATTCCATTTTGAATAAGCCAAGGAAATAGTATGGAAATACCACAAACCCTAAACCGAGGTATTATAATGATAAGATTGTAAAGGGGTGGAATAAGTTACTGAGGAAATGTCATAGTAAGTGGAGTAAAGATCTCAGCAATGAGAAAAAACCGGGAAACTCTGATTGAAGTGGCAGAGTGTACAACAGAGTTAAACCAGAAAGCCAGAAGTATGTATTGGAGTGGTTTTTTGAGAGAGATCGCTCAATCAAAATCTTTGAATCAGGTTTGGGATGGTGTGAATAGGGTAAGAGGAGTCAAGAAGAAATTTAATGTTCATCCCAATCCAAACGCCAAAGATAATGAACTAATGAATAAGTGGGCGTATGCATCTAATTATGAGTGTCTCAAATGTAATGTCCAGATTTGCTTGAGGAATTCAAGATCTTTGAGGCAAAGGTTGGTGAATATCCAAAGTTCTGTAAGTGAGGAAACCTGTGTTCCTTTTATTAAGGAGGAAATTCTGAATGCTGTAAAGAAAGGGAAGTCTAGTGCTCCTGGCAGGGATGGTCTAACTTATGATGCTATCAATTATCTTATAAGTAAGGAGTACAACCCAATTCTAGATCTCTTTAATTTGTCATGTGAAAATGGAAGACTGCCAGTGAAATGGAAAATGGCACTCATTGTTCCTGTGCCTAAGGGTGATAGTGATCAAAGACCCATATCCTTTACATCTTGTCTATCTACAATGATGGAGCGAATGGTATTAATTCAACTTCAATTTCAATTGTTTATTCCTTGATAGAGGAAGCGGGATCCTAGTGCTGTCATTAGGTACCCCTGTACAATGACACCAGAAGCATCTGGCAAGTGTGACAAGTATATACAGTATAAATATTATAAAGGGGCTTACTAAAGCCTAAGGAAGGAAGGATATTCCTTTAGCACATAATCAATAATATTTACAAAATATCTGGCCAGTATGGGGAGGATCATATTAAATATATTGTATACAATGATGGTCTCTTGTCTAGTAATGTGTTTGGATTTTTAAAGGGTAAAAGCACTACACATTGTGTGATTATATGTCTTAGTAATGCTAATGTCAACTGCAGACTGTTTGCAGACCTTAAAAGTGCCTTTCATACGGCAAATAAGGAAGTGATCTTAGAAAGTCTTGTATAAAAGGGAAATTATTGATGTGGATTACAGATTACTTAACTAACAGAAAAGTGAGTGTCTGGTTTCAAGGTCATGAATCGGAAGAAAAAAGTCTAGGGTTGGGTACCCCACAAGGTGGCGTTCTTAGCCCTCTGCTTTTTAATATTCTTATGGACAGAATAGCTAGTTACAAATTTCAGGGCGAGTCCCAAGTATGTATTTATGCTGATGACATTCTGATCTGATGTAAGAATGAGGAAGATATGTCTAGGGTCATTAATCAGCTGCAGTATCTTTGTCTCTCCTTGGGACTGGTCATTAATTAAAATAAAACCAAATCTCAGTGAAGGGCAGTAAATGGAAAAGAATTTTGGCTAAATGGAATAAAATTGCAAATAGTATCCAGTTACAAATATCTGTGAATGTTTGCGGATGTAAATAATAATGTTAAGGATCAAATTACTTATGTCAAAAATATATGTACAGCGAGGCTAAAACCTCTGAAAGTTTTGTCAAATAGAGCAAATGGTGTTGGTATACCAGTTTTAAGATCTATGTACGTACTTGATTACAGTTAGGAGTATCATTGATTATTCAGCTCCAGTTCTAGCTTCTTACTCAGGAAAAGATCTTAGGCTATTAGAGCTTATTCAGAATGAAGCAATGAGGATTGTGCTTGGTTGTCCAAAGACGACAAGAATAGAGATTATGAGGATGGAGCTAAATGTCCCGAGCATAATACAGTACACAGAATTAGGGAGTTGACTGTCATTTCTACTCTAAGGCTTATTAGGCGTGGTGATGGGTATCTGAAGTCTGCTGTTGATAAATTTACTAATGCAATTACTAGTAATTTTAAGATGAATACTTAAACTAAAAAACTTTGTCAGATGTTGTGTGAATATATTATTGTAGATTTGTGTGAACCATTGCCAAACAAAGTTTATTTGAAACCTTGGTTCATGGAGAGTGTATCTGTGAGAACTAATAAGCTAGAGTTAAAAAAAAAAGAATGTAATCCTTTTGAGTTACGGCAAATATTCCTTGAGAAAATATCTGAGTACAGTATACATAAATATATATATTATATATATAGAAATATATATATATATATATATATATATATATATAAATATATATATATATTATATATATATATATATATATATATATATATATATATATATATATATATATATATATATATATATATATATATATATATATATATATATATATATATATATATATATATATATATATATATATATATATATATATATATATATATATATATATATATATATATATGTAACCGGTCGGAATTTACTGGACTTTAATTTCTCACTTGACTTGGGGTTTATTAAAAATTAATAGATGGTAATGGCAGTGGAAGCGCCCCTTTGAGAAAAATCCCGAACCAGCACAAGAACACTTAAATCTACTACACAAAATGAATTGTCCGTGACCCGTGGAAGGATAGCGTCTGTGACTGGGATGAATGAGACACACTGTAAAATTTAGACACTTATATTCCCTCCAACACTACAAACACAATCAAATAATGGTACACCAATATGCGCACCTCTTAACTTAAACTTAAAACACTACTCTGGGGAATAAAAGTTATAAATGACATAGAAATTATTAGAAACACAGGCAACAATAAATTTGAAGTATTAAGAAATGTTGTTTGCACACATGAACAGGCCTTAAGGGCTTTCACAAAATAATATCAGTCACTTAGGAAATGGCACTAAAAAATAAGAAATTAAATACTCCACAATGAATAGGCCTTAAGGGTTTTCAACAAAATAATATCAGTCACTGAGGAATGGTAATAAAATATAAGAAATTAAATACTCTACAATGAATAGGCCTTAAGGGCTTTCAACAAAATAATACCAGGCACTGAAGAAATGGTAATAAAAAATAAGAAATTAAATACTCTACAATGAATAGGCCTTAAGGGCACTCAACAAAATTATAGCACCCCAACAGATGCACACTTCCTAACCTAACTTAACCACTACTCTGGGGAACAAGGTTATACTTGAGATCAGAATTATGAAGAACAATCAGATGCATTAAAAGAATCAAATCACAGTATCACTCTGGTTCCACTTAATGACACAAACATTCAAAAAAACACTACTATCAAAATTATTTAAGAAATATTAAACTACACACGTCAAGATAATATCAGTCTGAGGAATGGCGTTAACTACACCCGTAATAAGGGAGATAAAATGTTCCTCTAGGTATCTCCTAGAGTCCTAGACTCACGGTCTCAGTGTGTGACCATTAATATACTCAGATAGCCTCAGTGTACTCCCAGTGCGTCCATGGGCAGGAAGAGAGTGAGCCAATCAGACCTTGTGCAGTTGAGAGGAGCTTTAGCTTCCCGTTAGCAAGAGGGTTTCACTAAGCGGCTCGGGACATGTGGTGTTGTGAGCCGACGTCAGCTGGGCACCCAGACGGCTAGATTCCCTCAAGAGATCCTTTGGTACCCCGCTAAACAGTGACAGGCCTACTCTGATCGGTCCAATGGCGACAATCGCCACCCTCAATCATCAACGGCAGTCTCAAACGGCAGTCAATCTCTCGCAGTCAACTCCGGTCAACTCCAGTCAACTCCAGTCAAGTGGGTTTCTGACGGAAACCCTGAAATGAACTCACTGTTAGCTCTAGTTTACTTTACCACTGCCCTATCTAACCCTGTCTGAGATCGCATGAGACTTACTTGTTATACTGCACATAGCGCAGCACAGGTGACTAGGCCACGTGACTATTTCTGTGACAGACGCGCAGGGACGTCTTGTTGTGTGAATGCTTCCCGCGACTGAGACCTAGCCAGCGTCGCGTCTTCTCAAGGCGTTAGCTTACGCCTACGTGACATATTTTCCGCCTAACTAATAACTCCTTGGGACACCCGTAACATTATTCAGACTGATAAACGATCTATAATAATTTCAAATTCAATAATAGTCCCTTACTTCATGAATCGCATCATTATTAATTCGGTGAATTACATTTAATATCATATAGGCCTAGTTCCACCATCTCTCGCTGTGAGCAGGAAGCGCTCTCTCCCCTCAGATGACCTTGAACGCTCAGTGTTGCCAATGGCGGGGCATTCGAAATTACTCTGAAATTTCTGAGTATTACATATATATATATATATATATATATATATATATATATATATATATATATATATATATATATATATATATATATATATATATATATATATATATATATATATATATATATATATATATATGTAACCGGTCGGAATTTGCTGGACTTTAATTTCTCACTTGACTTGGGGTTTATTAAAATTTAATAGATGGTAAAGGCAGTGGAAGCGCCCCTTTGAGAAAAATCCCGAACCAGCACAAGAACACTTAAATCTACACAAAATGAACTGTCCGTGACCCGTGGAAGGATAGCGTCTGTGACTGGGATGAATGAGACACACTGTAAAATTTAGACACTTATATTCCCTCCAACACTACAAACACAATCAAATAATGGTACACCAATATGCGCACCTCTTAACTTAAACTTTAACCACTACTCTGGGGAATAAAAGTTATACATGACATAGAAATTATTAGAAAAACAGGCAACAATAAATTTGAAGTATTAAGAAATGTTGTTTGCACACATGAACAGGCCTTAAGGGCTTTCACAAAATAATATCAGTCACTTAGGAAATGGTACTAAAAAAATAGAAATTAAATACTCCACAATGAATAGGCCTTTAGGGTCTTCAACAAAATAATATCAGTCACTGAGGAATGGTAATAAAAGATAAGAAATTAAATACTCTACAATGAATAGGCCTTAAGGGCTTTCAGCAAGATAATATCAGTCACTGAGGAAATGGTAATAAAATTTAAGAAATTAAATACTCTACAATGAATAGGCCTTAAGGGCACTCAACAAGATTATAGCACCCCAACAGATGCACACTTCCTAACCTAACTTAACCACTACTCTGGGGAACAAGGTTATACCTGAGATCAGAATTATGAAGAACAATCAGATGCATTAAAAGAATCAATCACAGTATCACTCTGGTTCCACTTAATGGCACAAACATTCAAAACAATATTATCAAAATTATTTAAGAAATATTAACTACACACTTCAAGATAATATCAGTCTGAGGAGTGGTGTTAACTACACCCGTAATAATGAAGATAAAATGTTCCTCTAGGTATCTCCTAGAGTCCTAGACTCACGGTCTCAGTGTGTGACCATTAATATACTCAGATAGCCTCAGTGTACTCCCAGTGCGTCCATGGGCAGGAAGAGAGTGAGCCAATCAGACCTTGTGCAGTTGAGAGAAACTTTAGCTTCCCGTTAGCAAGAGGGTTTCACTAGCTGACCGAGGACACGTGGTGTTGTGCACCGGAGTGGTAAGAACTGATCACCCACTGCCGATGCTGGTCCCGTGTCGTTTTAGTTGTCGGGAGCACTCGTTCACTCAAGAGATCCTTTGCTACCCCGCTAAACAGTGACAGGCCTACACTGATCGGTCCAATGGCGACAATCGCCACCCTCAATCATCAACGC
>NW_024724030.1:0-11407 GCF_018991925.1 Homarus americanus | reverse complement strand
TGCAAGGTACCTGGTAGATCAACATCAGCATTACCACCACCAAACATAAGAACATAAGAACATAAGAAAATAAGGAGTCTGCAATAGGCCGGTTGGCCTGTGCATGGCAGCTCCTGTCGAGAGTTACTACCACTCACTATCATCCATGAATCTATCTAGAGAGAGGTAGGTAGAAGTCAACTCTACAGTAGAGTAGTAATGTATCTGGTAGATCATCATCATCATTACCACCACCAAACCGAGATCGGTAGGTAGGTAGATGTCAACTCTACAGTACAGTAGTAAGGTATCTGTTAGATCAGCATCAGCATTACCACCACCAAAGAAAGAAAAGTAGGTAGAGGTCTACTGTACAGTAAAGTACAGTAGTAAAGTATCGGTGCATACTGTAGTGTGAACAATTTGAGACCAGTGACGATAGGTATTGGGAAAGGCGGGTTGTTCTAGCCGTATGTTTGCAGCCCTTTAATCCAGCTGAGCAGCTACTATGGCCTGGTCAAGTGAAGCTAACCGTTATAAATAAGGTCGGGAAGTGATAAATAGACAGTATGAAATATGAGGAGCTCCCTGTTAACAAAATTATTTGTGATACTTGTGAATATTGCCACATTACTTTATGCTACCAAATAAACCACTCAACCTGGTCGTCCTGAGGGTATTGGTAGCGTGGACGGCCGCCTGAAGACCCAGCACCAGAAAACAGCCTGGAGGCATCGCCGAATCCATCATGCAGCGGTGTGTTCCTCAGGGGACACCAGGCCGTTGGCTATCATTCAGGACGCCGAACCCCGTTATGAAAGCGCACAATAGCTCTACGTGTTCCTGAGGTTTCCGTGTCGTCTGGCAGGTAGATATCTACTGCTTCACATTGCTCTGTTTCATACTCAATGCTCATCAGAGACCGAACCCTCGCTCATCATTCAGTCGACACAAAGCAACAATCCGAAAAGAGGAAACAAACACACTGATTGTCAGCCATATGGCAACACCTAGTGGAGGGAGGGGTTATGAGGATACACTTACCAACCTTCCCGACATATCACAGTGTATACGTATCGTTTCGGAAGTCGTCGATCTCACCCTGCACCGATACTTTTTGGTGCGAGTGTACACGTAGATTGTCACCAACTTTAATGCCCACCAAACAGGGAGAGGCAGGGGTAGATAAATAACCACAGTACAGTAGTAAGGCACCCAGTAGATCAACATCAGCATTACCACCACCAAACATAAAGAACATAAGAACATAAGAAAAACAGTATGAGTCGGTAATAGGCCGAAGTTGGCCTGTGCATGGCAGCTCCTGTCGAGAGTTAGCCACCACCACTCATCATCCAGCTTTTGAATCTATTGGAGAGAGTGTAGGTAGAAGTCAACTCTACAGTAGAGTAGCAATGTATCTGCAGATCATCATCATTACCACCTCACCAAACCAGATCGGTAGGTAGGTGATGTCAACTCTACAAGGCCAGTAGTAAGGTATCTGTTAGATCAGCATCAGCATTACCACCACCAAGTTGTTAGTAGGTAGAGTCTACTGTACAGTAAAGTACAGTAGTAAAGTATCGGTGCATACTGTAGTGTGAACAATTTGAGACCAGTGACGATAGGTATTGGGAAAGGCGAGTTGTTCCAGCCGTATGTTGGCAGCCTTGGTCAAGTGAAACAAACCGTTATAAATAAGGTCGGGAAGTGATAAACAGACAGTATGAAATATGAGGAGCTCCCTGTTAACAAAATTATTTGTGATACTTGTGAATATTGCCACATTAATTTATGCTCCCAAATAAACCACTCAACCTGGTTGTCCTGAGGGGTGGTGCAGCGTGGACGGCCGCTCCGAGACCTGTCGTCTGTAGCACCAGTTTCGAGGTATCGCCGAATTCATCGTGCAGCGGTGTTCCAGTGGACACCAACCCGCCGGCTAATATCTGTGACGCCGAACCCTTCATTATGAAGGGCAATAATAGCTCTACGTGTTCCCTCTGAGGTTTCCGTGTCGTCTGGCATGTGTAGATCTCTACTGCTTCACATTGCCTCTGTTTTATACCCACGTTCACCGAGACACAACCCTCGCTAATCATTCAGTCGACACAAAGCAACAATCCGAAAAGAGGAAACAAACACACTGATTTTCAGCCATATGACAACACCTAGTGGAGGGGGGAGGGGGGTTATGAGGATACAGTTACCAACCTTCCCGACATATCACAGTGTATACGTATCGTTTCTGAAGTCGTCAATCACACCCTGCTCCGATCCTTTTTGGTGCGAGTGTACCTCGTAGATTAACATCAACTTTACCACCACCAAACAGGGAGAGGTAGGTAGAGGTCAACTATACAGTACAGTAGTAAGGTACCTGGTAGATCAACATCAGCATTACCACCACCAAACATAAGAACATAAGAACATAAGAAAATAAGGAGTCTGCAATAGGCCGGTTGGCCTGTGCATGGCAGCTCCTGTCGAGAGTTACTACCACTCACTATCATCCATGAATCTATCTAGAGAGAGGTAGGTAGAAGTCAACTCTACAGTAGAGTAGTAATGTATCTGGTAGATCATCATCATCATTACCACCACCAAACAGAGATCGGTAGGTAGGTAGATGTCAACTCTACAGTACAGTAGTAAGGTATCTGTTAGATCAGCATCAGCATTACCACCACCAAAGAAAGAAAAGTAGGTAGAGGTCTACTGTACAGTAAAGTACAGTAGTAAAGTATCGGTGCATACTGTAGTGTGAACAATTTGAGACCAGTGACGATAGGTATTGGGAAAGGCGAGTTGTTCTAGCCGTATGTTTGCAGCCCTTTAATCCAGCTGAGCAGCTACTATGGCCTGGTCAAGTGAAACTAACCGTTATAAATAAGGTCGGGAAGTGATAAATAGACAGTATGAAATATGAGGAGCTCCCTGTTAACAAAATTATTTGTGATACTTGTGAATATTGCCACATTACTTTATGCTACCAAATAAACCACTCAACCTGGTCGTCCTGAGGGGTATTGCAGCGTGGACGGCCGCTCCGAGACCTGTTGTCTGTAGCGCCAGTTTCGAGGTATCGCCGAATCCATCATGCAGCGGTGTGTTCCTGTGGACACCAGCCCGTTGGCTAATATCTGTGACGCCGAACCCTTCGTTATGAAGGGCAATAATAGCTCTACGTGTTCCCTCTGAGGTTTCCGTGTCGTCTGGCATGTGTAGATCTCTACTGCTTCACATTGCCTCTGTTTTATACCCACGTTCACCGAGACCCAACCCTCGCTAATCATTCAGTCGACACAAAGCAACAATCCGAAAATGAGGAAACAAACACACTGATTTTCAGCCATATGACAACACCTAGTGGAGGGGGGAGGGGGGTTATGAGGATACAGTTACCAACCTTCCCGACATATCACAGTGTATACGTATCGTTTCTGAAGTCGTCAATCACACCCTGCTCCGATCCTTTTTGGTGCGAGTGTACCTCGTAGATTAACATCAACTTTACCACCACCAAACAGGGAGAGGTAGGTAGAGGTCAACTATACAGTACAGTAGTAAGGTACCTGGTAGATCAACATCAGCATTACCACCACCAAACATAAGAACATAAGAACATAAGAAAATAAGGAGTCTGCAATAGGCCGGTTGGCCTGTGCATGGCAGCTCCTGTCGAGAGTTACTACCACTCACTATCATCCATGAATCTATCTAGAGAGAGGTAGGTAGAAGTCAACTCTACAGTAGAGTAGTAATGTATCTGGTAGATCATCATCATCATTACCACCACCAAACAGAGATCGGTAAGTAGGTAGATGTCAACTCTACAGTACAGTAGTAAGGTATCTGTTAGATCAGCATCAGCATTACCACCACCAAAGAAAGAAAAGTAGGTAGAGGTCTACTGTACAGTAAAGTACAGTAGTAAAGTATCGGTGCATACTGTAGTGTGAACAATTTGAGACCAGTGACGATATAGGTATTGGGAAAGGGTTGTTCTAGCCGCATGTTTGCAGCCCTTTAATCCAGCTGAGCAGCTACTATGGCCTGGTCAAGTGAAACTAACCTGCTATAAATAAGGTCGGGAAGTGATAATAGACAGTATGAAATATGAGGAGCTCCCTGTTAACAAAATTATTTGTGATACTTGTGAATATTGCCACATTACTTTATGCTACCAAATAAACCACTCAACCTGGTCGTCCTGAGGGGTATTGCAGCGTGGACGGCCGCTCCGAGACCTGTTGTCTGTAGCGCCAGTTTCGAGGTATCGCCGAATCCATCATGCAGCGGTGTGTTCCTGTGGACACCAGCCCGTTGGCTAATATCTGTGACGCCGAACCCTTCGTTATGAAGGGCAATAATAGCTCTACGTGTTCCCTCTGAGGTTTCCGTGTCGTCTGGCATGTGTAGATCTCTACTGCTTCACATTGCCTCTGTTTTATACCCACGTTCACCGAGACCGAACCCTCGCTAATCATTCAGTCGACACAAAGCAACAATCCGAAAAGAGGAAACAAACACACTGATTTTCAGCCATATGACAACACCTAGTGGAGGGGGGGGGGGGTTATGAGGACACAGTTACCAACCTTCCCGACATATCACAGTGTATACGTATCGTTTCTGAAGTCGTCAATCACACCCTGCTCCGATCCTTTTTGGTGCGAGTGTACCTCGTAGATTAACATCAACTTTACCACCACCAAACAGGGAGAGGTAGGTAGAGGTCAACTATACAGTACAGTAGTAAGGTACCTGGTAGATCAACATCAGCATTACCACCACCAAACATAAGAACATAAGAACATAAGAAAATAAGGAGTCTGCAATAGGCCGGTTGGCCTGTGCATGGCAGCTCCTGTCGAGAGTTACTACCACTCACTATCATCCATGAATCTATCTAGAGAGAGGTAGGTAGAAGTCAACTCTACAGTAGAGTAGTAATGTATCTGGTAGATCATCATCATCATTACCACCACCAAACAGAGATCGGTAGGTAGGTAGATGTCAACTCTACAGTACAGTAGTAAGGTATCTGTTAGATCAGCATCAGCATTACCACCACCAAAGAAAGAAAAGTAGGTAGAGGTCTACTGTACAGTAAAGTACAGTAGTAAAGTATCGGTGCATACTGTAGTGTGAACAATTTGAGACCAGTGACGATAGGTATTGGGAAAGGCGAGTTGTTCTAGCCGTATGTTTGCAGCCCTTTAATCCAGCTGAGCAGCTACTATGGCCTGGTCAAGTGAAACTAACCGTTATAAATAAGGTCGGGAAGTGATAAATAGACAGTATGAAATATGAGGAGCTCCCTGTTAACAAAATTATTTGTGATACTTGTGAATATTGCCACATTAATTTATGCTACCAAATAAACCACTCAACCTGGTCGTCCTGGGGTGGTGCAGCGTGGACGGCCGCTCCGAGACCTCTCGTCTGTAGCACCAGATACGAGGTATCGCCGAATCCATCGTGCAGCTGTGTTCCAGTGGACGTCAACCCGCCGGCTAATATCTGTGACGCCGAACCCTTCGTTATGAAGGGCAATGATAGCTCCTCGTGTTCCTTCTGAGGTTTCCATGTCGTCTGGCATGTGTAGATCTCTACTGCTTCATATTGCCTCTATTTCATACCCACGTTCACCGAGACCGAACCCTCACTCATCATTCAGTCGACACAAAGCAACAATCCGAAAAGAGGAGAGAAACACACTGATTGTCAGCCATATGGCAACACCTAGTGGAGGTGGGGGGGGTTATGAGGCCACAGCAATAACCTTCCTGACATATCACAGTAACATACGCATTGCTTCTGAAGTCGTCATCACACCCTGCTCCGGATCCTTTTTGGTGCGAGTGTACCTCGTAGATTAACATCAACTTACCATCACCAAACAGGATGGTGTAGGTAGAGGTCAACTATACAGTACAGTAGTAAGGTACCCGGTAGATCGTAACATCAGCATTAACATCAAATGATAAGAGAACATAAGAAATGATAAGAAAAATAAGGAGTCTGCGGCCAGGCCGGTTGGCCTGCATGGCAGCCCTTGTCGAGAGTTACTACCCTCATCATCCATGAATCTATCTAGAGAGAGGTAGGTAGAAGTCAACTCTACAGTAGAGTAGTAATGTATCTGGTAGATCATCATCATCATTACCACCACCAAACAGAGATCGGTAGGTAGGTAGATGTCAACTCTACAGTACAGTAGTAAGGTATCTGTTAGATCAGCATCAGCATTACCACCACCAAAGAAAGAAAAGTAGGTAGAGGTCTACTGTACAGTAAAGTACAGTAGTAAAGTATCGGTGCATACTGTAGTGTGAACAATTTGAGACCAGTGACGATAGGTATTGGGAAAGGCGAGTTGTTCTAGCCGTATGTTTGCAGCCCTTTAATCCAGCTGAGCAGCTACTATGGCCTGGTCAAGTGAAACTAACCGTTATAAATAAGGTCGGGAAGTGATAAATAGACAGTATGAAATATGAGGAGCTCCCTGTTAACAAAATTATTTGTGATACTTGTGAATATTGCCACATTACTTTATGCTACCAAATAAACCACTCAACCTGGTCGTCCTGAGGGGTATTGCAGCGTGGACGGCCGCTCCGAGACCTGTTGTCTGTAGTGCCAGTTTCGAGGTATCGCCGAATCCATCATGCAGCGGTGTGTTCCTGTGGACACCAGCCCGTTGGCTAATATCTGTGACGCCGAACCCTTCGTTATGAAGGGCAATAATAGCTCTACGTGTTCCCTCTGAGGTTTCTGTGTCGTCTGGCATGTGTAGATCTCTACTGCTTCACATTGCCTCTGTTTTATACCCACGTTCACCGAGACCCAACCCTCGCTAATCATTCAGTCGACACAAAGCAACAATCCAAAAAGAGGAAACAAACACACTGATTTTCAGCCATATGACAGCACCTAGTGGAGGGGGAGGTAGAGGATGGGCAGTTACCAACCTTCCGACACATATCACAGTGCATACGTATCGCTTCTGAAGTCGTCAATCACACCCTTGCCTGATCCTTTGGTGCGAGTGTACCTCGTAGATTAACATCAACTTTACCACCACCAAACAGGGAGAGGTAGGTAGAGGTCAAATATACAGTACAGTAGTAAGGTACCTGGTAGATCAACATCAGCATTACCACCACCAAACATAAGAACATAAGAACATAAGAAAATAAGGAGTCTGCAATAGGCCGGTTGGCCTGTGCATGGCAGCTCCTGTCGAGAGTTACTACCACTCACTATCATCCATGAATCTATCTAGAGAGAGGTAGGTAGAAGTCAACTCTACAGTAGAGTAGTAATGTATCTGGTAGATCATCATCATCATTACCACCACCAAACAGAGATCGGTAGGTAGGTAGATGTCAACTCTACAGTACAGTAGTAAGGTATCTGTTAGATCAGCATCAGCATTACCACCACCAAAGAAAGAAAAGTAGGTAGAGGTCTACTGTACAGTAAAGTACAGTAGTAAAGTATCAGTGCATACTGTAGTGTGAACAATTTGAGACCAGTGACGATAGGTATTGGGAAAGGCGGGTTGTTCTAGCCGTATGTTTGCAGCCCTTTAATCCAGCTGAGCAGCTACTATGGCCTGGTCAAGTGAAACTAACCGTTATAAATAAGGTCGAGAAGTGATAAATAGACAGTATGAAATATGAGGAGCTCCCTGTTAACAAAATTATTTGTGATACTTGTGAATATTGCCACATTACTTTATGCTACCAAATAAACCACTCAACCTGGTCGTCCTGAGGGGTATTGCAGCGTGGACGGCCGCTCCGAGACCTGTTGTCTGTAGCGCCAGTTTCGAGGTATCGCCGAATCCATCATGCAGCGGTGTGTTCCTGTGGACACCAGCCCGTTGGCTAATATCTGTGACGCCGAACCCTTCGTTATAAAGGGCAATAATAGCTCTACGTGTTCCCTCTGAGGTTTCCGTGTCGTCTGGCATGTGTAGATCTCTACTGCTTCACATTGCCTCTGTTTTATACCCACGTTCACCGAGACCCAACCCTCGCTAATCATTCAGTCGACACAAAGCAACAATCCGAAAAGAGGAAACAAACACACTGATTTTCAGCCATATGACAACACCTTGTGGAGGGGGGAGGGGGGTTATGAGGATACAGTTACCAACCTTCCCGACATATCACAGTGTATACGTATCGTTTCTGAAGTCGTCAATCACACCCTGCTCCGATCCTTTTTGGTGCGAGTGTACCTCGTAGATTAACATCAACTTTACCACCACCAAACAGGGAGAGGTAGGTAGAGGTCAAATATACAGTACAGTAGTAAGGTACCTGGTAGATCAACATCAGCATTACCACCACCAAACATAAGAACATAAGAACATAAGAAAATAAGGAGTCTGCAATAGGCCGGTTGGCCTGTGCATGGCAGCTCCTGTCGAGAGTTACTACCACTCACTATCATCCATGAATCTATCTAGAGAGAGGTAGGTAGAAGTCAACTCTACAGTAGAGTAGTAATGTATCTGGTAGATCATCATCATCATTACCACCACCAAACAGAGATCGGTAGGTAGGTAGATGTCAACTCTACAGTACAGTAGTAAGGTATCTGTTAGATCAGCATCAGCATTACCACCACCAAAGAAAGAAAAGTAGGTAGAGGTCTACTGTACAGTAAAGTACAGTAGTAAAGTATCGGTGCATACTGTAGTGTGAACAATTTGAGACCAGTGACGATAGGTATTGGGAAAGGCGAGTTGTTCTAGCCGTATGTTTGCAGCCCTTTAATCCAGCTGAGCAGCTACTATGGCCTGGTCAAGTGAAACTAACCGTTATAAATAAGGTCGGGAAGTGATAAATAGACAGTATGAAATATGAGGAGCTCCCTGTTAACAAAATTATTTGTGATACTTGTGAATATTGCCACATTACTTTATGCTACCAAATAAACCACTCAACCTGGTCGTCCTGAGGGGTATTGCAGCGTGGACGGCCGCTCCGAGACCTGTTGTCTGTAGTGCCAGTTTCGAGGTATCGCCGAATCCATCATGCAGCGGTGTGTTCCTGTGGACACCAGCCCGTTGGCTAATATCTGTGACGCCGAACCCTTCGTTATGAAGGGCAATAATAGCTCTACGTGTTCCCTCTGAGGTTTCTGTGTCGTCTGGCATGTGTAGATCTCTACTGCTTCACATTGCCTCTGTTTTATACCCACGTTCACCGAGACCCAACCCTCGCTAATCATTCAGTCGACACAAAGCAACAATCCAAAAAGAGGAAACAAACACACTGATTTTCAGCCATGGCGACAAACACCTGCGGAGGGGAGGGGTTATGAGGATACAGCTACCAACCTTCCCTGACATAATGCCAGTGTGCTAGCTGCATTGCTTCTGAAGTCGTCAATCACACCCTGCTCCGATCCTTTTTGGTGCGAGTGTACCTCGTAGATTAACATCAACTTTACCACCACCAAACAGGGAGAGGTAGGTAGAGGTCAACTATACAGTACAGTAGTAAGGTACCTGGTAGATCAACATCAGCATTACCACCACCAAACATAAGAACATAAGAACATAAGAAAACAAGGAGTCTGCAATAGGCCGGTTGGCCTGTGCATGGCAGCTCCTGTCGAGAGTTACTACCACTCACTATCATCCATGAATCTATCTAGAGAGAGGTAGGTAGAAGTCAACTCTACAGTAGAGTAGTAATGTATCTGGTAGATCATCATCATCATTACCACCACCAAACAGAGATCGGTAAGTAGGTAGATGTCAACTCTACAGTACAGTAGTAAGGTATCTGTTAGATCAGCATCAGCATTACCACCACCAAAGAAAGAAAAGTAGGTAGAGGTCTACTGTACAGTAAAGTACAGTAGTAAAGTATCGGTGCATACTGTAGTGTGAACAATTTGAGACCAGTGACGATAGGTATTGGGAAAGGCGAGTTGTTCTAGCCGTATGTTTGCAGCCCTTTAATCCAGCTGAGCAGCTACTATGGCCTGGTCAAGTGAAACTAACCGTTATAAATAAGGTCGGGAAGTGATAAATAGACAGTATGAAATATGAGGAGTTCCCTGTTAACAAAATTATTTGTGATACTTGTGAATATTGCCACATTACTTTATGCTACCAAATAAACCACTCAACCTGGTCGTCCTGAGGGGTATTGCAGCGTGGACGGCCGCTCCGAGACCTGTTGTCTGTAGCGCCAGTTTCGAGGTATCGCCGAATCCATCATGCAGCGGTGTGTTCCTGTGGACACCAGCCCGTTGGCTAATATCTGTGACGCCGAACCCTTCGTTATGAAGGGCAATAATAGCTCTACGTGTTCCCTCTGAGGTTTCCATGTCGTCTGGCATGTGTAGATCTCTACTGCTTCACATTGCCTCTGTTTTATACCCACGTTCACCGAGACCCAACCCTCGCTAATCATTCAGTCGACACAAAGCAACAATCCGAAAAGAGGAAACAAACACACTGATTTTCAGCCATATGACAACACCTAGTGGAGGGGGGAGGGGGGTTATGAGGATACAGTTACCAACCTTCCCGACATATCACAGTGTATACGTATCGTTTCTGAAGTCGTCAATCACACCCTGCTCCGATCCTTTTTGGTGCGAGTGTACCTCGTAGATTAACATCAAATTTACCACCACCAAACAGGGAGAGGTAGGTAGAGGTCAACTATACAGTACAGTAGTAAGGTACCTGGTAGATCAACATCAGCATTACCACCACCAAACATAAGAACATAAGAACATAAGAAAATAAGGAGTCTGCAATAGGCCGGTTGGCCTGTGCATGGCAGCTCCTGTCGAGAGTTACTACCACTCACTATCATCCATGAATCTATCTAGAGAGAGGTAGGTAGAAGTCAACTCTACAGTAGAGTAGTAATGTATCTGGTAGATCATCATCATCATTACCACCACCAAACAGAGATCGGTAAGTAGGTAGATGTCAACTCTACAGTACAGTAGTAAGGTATCTGTTAGATCAGCATCAGCATTACCACCACCAAAGAAAGAAAAGTAGGTAGAGGTCTACTGTACAGTAAAGTACAGTAGTAAAGTATCGGTGCATACTGTAGTGTGAACAATTTGAGACCAGTGACGATAGGTATTGGGAAAGGCGAGTTGTTCTAGCCGTATGTTTGCAGCCCTTTAATCCAGCTGAGCAGCTACTATGGCCTGGTCAAGTGAAACTAACCGTTATAAATAAGGTCGGGAAGTGATAAATAGACAGTATGAAATATGAGGAGCTCCCTGTTAACAAAATTATTTGTGATACTTGTGAATATTGCCACATTACTTTATGCTACCAAATAAACCACTCAACCTGGTCGTCCTGAGGGGTATTGCAGCGTGGACGGCCGCTCCGAGACCTGTTGTCTGTAGCGCCAGTTTC
>NW_024724029.1:0-9511 GCF_018991925.1 Homarus americanus | reverse complement strand
AACACCAGAAGCATCAGCCAATCGTGTTCTTAGAATTTTGTTGGTCGAAACTTTCTGAATAAATTTTTCCTTCATTTGAATATTTATGAAGCGGTATAGGAATATTTGGTCGATGTTCAATATACTCGGTGGATCAGCTGAAGGACCTCCAGCCCCAGCTTATTTCACCTCCCTCTCACCCCCCATCCCCCCATCTTCCCACCCCATCTCCTCTTCACCCCCTTCCTTCTCCTTCCACCTTCATCTCCCTACCTTCCTCCCCAACTTCCTTCCCCATCTCCTCCCCCATCTCCTCCCCCCATCTCCTCCCCCAGACGCACCTGTGCTCACCTGTAAATCACGGAGGAAGTCTGACAGAAACTGCCCTGAGTTCCAGGTATCAGGTGGTCAAACTCCTGTAAATTCCACCTAACCCTAACCCAACACACACACACACACACACACACACACACACACACACACACACACACACACACACACACACACACACATTCATTCTAAATCAGACAACGCAAAAACAGATAAATGTGTGAAGATAAAGGAGAAATAGAATAACACAAGGAATAAAGAAACACAACCAATAAAGAACAAGGAAGGAAGGAAGGAAGGAAGGAAGGAAGGAAGGAAGGAAGAGGAGGAAGCAACAGGTGAGGAAGAAGGTGAAGTGAGAGACAGTAGTAAATAAAGAGAGGAAGAGAAACACACACACACAGGTAGATAATTAAGAGAAGGAAGTCGATGATGGAGACAGGATGTAAGCATAGCAACGCCCACAGGTGAAATGGGGAGTGATACTTACATACATACATACATACATACATACATACACTCTGTACACTGTTATTCCTATCCTTCTCAATTCCTTTATTTTATTTCATTTCTTTTAATTCCTTATTTGGTGTTTGGGGTGCTCTCTCTCTCTCTCTCTCTCTCTCTCTCTCTCTCTCTCTCTCTCTCTCTCTCTCTCTCTCTCTCTCTCTCTCTCTCTCTCTTCCCCATTAACTGTTTGTTGGGTGCGTCATCTTGTCCTCCTCCTCCTCCTCCTTCCTCTGTTGTCCCTATACATCCTGCCTTCTACATCCTCTCTCACCGTTTGGTGGGGAGGGCAGGCCAGGGGTTGGCCGTAGGGAGTACCCTAGCAGCATTAGTGTTTCTTGAGACCTGCCTGGGTGGCGGGTCTGGGCGCTGAAGGGGTGTAGGAGCTCTAGAACAGTTAGGGTGCCATACAGGAACTCCAACTGTTTTGCAGTTAATACACTTCTGTTGGATGACACCCCTTGAGCAACTGTATCTCTGCAAACCTGTGTTGCATGTTGCCTTGAGCAGAGACCACACCACGGCTTAGTCGAGGGGCATAACCGGGCCACATGGCCCCAGTGCTGACAGTTGTAACACCTCCGGTTAGGGGGCTGATAGAAAGTTACCTTCAGAGTCCGATAGGCACCACGGACTCGAATGGTCTTGGGTGGGTCTTCCGAGCCAACCCAGTCTGCAATGACTGCATTCTTGCCCCCGAGTCGCTTCGTCCTTCTGATGTAGGGATGGGCTTCTAGTAGTGTAGGGGTCTGGTACTGGTCGAGCCCTATGATTATTATGGTTTTCTTGCTCGGTGGTTGGGATGATTGTTCCATGGTTATTCCCCTTATGCTATTGGTGAGGAGATCCTGTATGACTGCTGGGTCGTTTCTAATCAGAACATGATCTTGTGTACCGACTCTGAACTGAAACTCAGCCTCTGGGTGTTTGTCTTCCGCATCGTTCAGCCAGAGATACTTGTCTTCAGGTGATGTACCTTCAGGGAAGTATAATCTTACTCTCATGGGGGTTTGTGGTTGTAGTTGATTGTCTCTGTCTTTCTGCCTTTTCGGCCTTCCGCTTGTTCCTGGACTGAACTAGTTGAAAGCCATCTTCTCCGTTGGTGTCAAGGTCAACACCACAGTCGCCTGGCTCACTCAGTGCATCAGGAGAGTTAAAGCGAGCAGCTGGGTCTCCAGTCAACTCAGACATGGTGGAGTTACAGGGCTCGACTTATATGCCTACGTCAGAGGGCCGAGGACTGCTTGGCACTCCTAGGAAGTCAGCGGTGGTTGGGAGGCGTAACCCTCTTAGAGGACAAAGGAGATTGGCATCTACTGTACAGCGTATTAGCGGTGTGAGGGGAGGCCATGAGCGGACCTCCCGCGGAGGGAGTGTGGTGTCGGGGGGACTAAGGTAACAGGAGTATTCTCAGTTTATAAACACTTTTATTACACTACACTTGCTCTTAATAGCATGTCTGTTTTTCTGGTTAGATACAGTATCAAAGTCAATTTTAGTTTCAAAAGAACTAACCAGCTTGGCACACTATGAGGACGGGGGTTTGTGTAAACAAACCCTCACCACATGGCCGAGCGTGACCACAAGGGTATAGGCCTTGCCTCGCGGGCACCTACACCTTCACACGACACAGTGCTCAACACACGGTAGTTCACTTGTTATACAGGCAACATATTTGGAGTTGTTGACCTATCCCCACCCTACTGGGTGGTGTTGTGTTATATCGAAGTCAAGTGTGAAGCCGACCCACTGTTGTTCTCAGAGTGGACTGATTAGCACCTCCTTGTCAGGAGATGGCGGTCAGTACCCAGCGGTGCTTATCTCACTGGCGGGTCACGGCTCTCACTGGTACTGTCTAGTACTGAATTCACTGGCTTAAACACTGTTCTTAAATGTTCAACACTGGTTCCACTTCTTTCCGAAACGAAATGTCACTTTTGATTATGTTGATATCCCGGTGGTGAGGATGGGTCGGGGAGAGGGACTTGGGGAATGGGCCGACATGGCCAAGGGTGAGAGCTGCTCAGCAGGAGCAGCGCCTAAATAGGTCTTGACCCTACGGTGGTCAGGTCAACACTTGTTGACTGGTGAGGTCTGTCCGTGTGTGTGTGTGTGGGGGGGGGGTGTATGCGTTTAACTGTGCATGTTTGTTTTTATGATGTACAATATGTTCTTAAAAACTGTGTATGTGTCTAGAACTGTGTATGTCTGTATGATTGGCCATGTATGTGTAGAGGTTCGTCGCGTGTGCGTTACAGGTGGTGTAGTGAGCAGGTGTGAGGGTCTCCTGTGCTGCTAGTGCTGAAGGCGCTGACGGGGGAGGTGGTGCTAGTGAGAGGAAAGGACCTTGTCGTGGGAGCAAGGTCGTGGAAGATGTTACTTGAACGTCCCCGACATCCCCCCCGCGGGAGGAACCTTGGACAAGATGCCAGGTGAAGGTGGAAATATGTCCTTGGTGTCTGTCTCCTTGAGAGGGTGAGGGAAGAAGGTCCTCTCATGATAAGTAGTAGTCACAGGTGAAGACCACTGTGTCCCTGAGGTGCAGCTGGCGGAGGAACCTTGAGGGTGATACAAGGTACAGGACAGGTAATTGAGGTAATGACCCTGATGCACCTGTAAGAAGGCCGTCTCTGTATACAAGCTACAGGTAGACACATGTCCTCACCTACACCTATGAGGAATAAATAAGGTCCTAGGTGAGGGTACAGACTTGTCCTAACGGTACAGACGTGACGGAGGGACCTTGGGTTGAGTACAAGGTGTCCTCGCGTGACCTACAAGAAGAGGAGCTGTGGGCGGCCTCGTCTTCTTCAGCTAGGATTGGTCAGTCAGGTTTTTGTTCTCATGCTATCTTGGTGTGTGTGTGTGGAGGGGTAGTGTGTGAGAAATGGTTAGTGTTGGAGAGGCACTAGGATGGTGGAGAGGAACACACACACACACAGTGAGGGTCAGGGCAGTAACACCCCCCCCACCATGACGCAACACCCTGGAGCGTTCGTCCCGGGTCAGTGTGGGAAATTGTGGGTCCCGGGCGACTAGCGGTACTGACGGCGACGGTGACGGGGTTCGACACGTTACCTTCTACGGCTGTCACGGTGATGGGTTACTGTGTTGTTCCGGTGACGACGCTTACCTGTAACGTTACGTGGTGGCTGGTCATCACTGCTGTTACATTCATCTTCATCAACACACGTAAACTGTTCAAACACTCACGGACTTGACATGCACACAAAGTCAAGGGCACACACACACACACACACGAGAGAGAGAATAAAATCAACAAAAAACACTCCTTCGACAACAACTGGGTGTTTGGAGGCCATTGTAAACACCACTGTGGCTCTCGTTCGTCTCGGATCAAGTAGTCAGCTGGTGAGTTACGCGAACGTCAACAAACATCAGCTGTTGGAATAATAACAACAGTGGTACGAGGCGGGAGAAATGTGTCAACAGGTTCATTGTCTTGTAGTTATTACAGGTGTGAGGCAGGTGAGAGTGTGGCGGGGGTGGGAAGATGGAGAGAAGAGAAGGGGGGGGATAGAGTGGAGGGGGAGGAGGAGAAAAATGGGTAGGGGAGGAGGAGGAGGAATGCATGAAACATTATGCCTTGTGTGACCGGCTGCGTATTCACTGCTTCAGGGCTCAAGTTGGCAAGTCATGAAGGAAGCAACTACTGTACTTGACATACACTCGGGTCTTCCTCCCCCTCCTCCTCTTCTTCTTCCTCCTCCTCCTCCCTCCTCCTCTTCTTCTTCCTCCTCTTAAACACTTGTATTTTTGTGGCTGTTTTGGTGTTTGTTACTCAGTGCTCTTCCTCCCCTCTTCCTCCCCTCTTCCTCCACTCTTCCTCCCCTCTTCCTCCCATCTTCCTCCACTCTTCCTCCCATCTTCCTCCACTCTTCCTCCACTCTTCCTCCCCTCTTTCTCCACTCTTCCTCCCCTCTTCCTCCCCTCTTCCTCCCATCTTCCTCCACTCTTCCTCCACTCTTTCTCCACTCTTCCTCCCCTCTTCCTCCCCTCTTCCTCCGCTCTTCCTCCACTCTTCCTCCCCTCTTCCTCCCCTCTTCCTCCACTCTTCCTCCACTCTTCCTCCCCTCTTCCTCCCCTCTTCCTCCCCTCTTCCTCCCCTCTTCCTCCACACAATCCAAAAAGTATCTTTACGAATGGAACTAATGAATGTCTAAATGAACACTGCGGCTCCTGTCTGTCTGTCTGTCTGTCTGTCTGGGGTATTTTGTGTTTTCGAGCGTTTTAAGGTTTTGCCGTCAACAGCTAATAGGATTCGTGAAATGTTTATTACATTAACGACCCTTGGATTGCAGTTCCTACCAATTACTTAACCATACAAAGTGAAAGGGTGGTTGGTAGTTAGATGTTTAATGGGGTGGTTAGCCTTTATTAAGAGAAGCGACTGTAGGGGGAGTAATTGGAGGTTGTGGGTGGGGGTGTAGGGGAGGGTTGTAGGGGGGGTGTAGGGGAGGGGTAAGGAGGAGGAGAGGGGAGAGAGATGACAGAAATGGTGGGAGGGAGAGAAGTAGAAAAATAAATATTAAGCGGATGGAAAAAGGTGAGGGGGGGGGAGGTGTTGATTATTTAATTTAAACATTCGTCTCTCTCTCTTACACACACCATCCTCCTCACCCATTCCATTCATTCCCTTCTTACGTCCCTCTCCTCCTCCTACCCCCCCTCCCTCCCTTCTTCCTCTTGCCCCGTTCTTCCTCCTTCCAACCTCCTCCACCCCTTCTTCCCCCCTTCCTTCCTCTACCCCTTCCCCCTTCCTCCTGGCCTCAGAATGATATAGGTTGGTGCCTCGTCATCACCCAGGCCACTACCACACACTCTCCAGGCAACACCCACAAATACTTCCTGCCTCACCATGCTCCATCACGCTGCCTCACCATGCTCCATCACGCTGCCTCACCATGCTCCATCACGCGACAAGAAAGTCTAACGATACTGTAAGACGATGTAACCAGCCTTGTGTTCTGTTACTGCTGAAATGTATCCGTGTGGTGTTCGTGAGATATCCGTGAGGTATCCGTGAGATATCCGTGAGGTATCCGTGACCAGACTAGAAGGTTAAATGAGACAAATTAATCAAGCCTCGTCAACCTAACCTAACCTAACTTAGAACAGGATGTAATAAGGGTTTTAGGATTCCAGTCATAATTGAGCCGGATGGATTTTGTAATGTATAATTTTTCTGAAGAATTTGGTTTATTTATTCATACGAAATTTTGGATTTATACTGAGGATGAGGTTATGATGGGGGGGGGGGAGTTTGGCCAGGTGGAGTGTTAGGTAGGGGGTAAGAGTCTGGCCAGGTGAAGTGGTGGAGTGTGTGGGCGGGGAGGGGTAGGGGTGGTCCGGCTGGATAGACTGTTGTTGGAACCACTCTTGATTTACTGTACCTAATCCGGAACATCAACACACACAGACAGCACGAGTAAGCACTTGGCATTCTTCCTCCACACCGCAATGGCACTCACTGTTATGGAAGCTACACCAGAACCATCAGTAGCTCTTCTTTACCTCTTTAGAAATACATTTTGTTTTTGACCTTAGGATGAACAGTTAACTTGGATTGTGTAAGGTTAGGTAAGGTAAGATAGGGTTGGCTTGGCTTGCCATATAATCTCTTGCGTGTAAATAGAACTAAGAGTGGTATTCTGCGTCCCCGGCTTTCTCCGCTGTCCCACCACGCTAATACAACAGAGAGTCAAATGGACACTTCACCAGCCACCTTTCTCTCATTCATTCTTTCGTCTGTTTACTTTCTCTTAGTTTTGATCAATGATAAATACGCTTCCTTCGCCGCGTCCCACTGAGTGAAACTGAAGGCTTCCTGGTTGAGTGTTATGCCTTCCAGAATAACAACACCTGTCTGAGCACCTGGTGTGTTAATTACCCGCAGGAGGGCCAGGTAAGGGTGGGTGGGTGTAGGGGAAAGTGTGTGTGGTGGTAGTGTGTGTATGTGTGGTGGGGGATGTGGGTGGTGGTAGTGTGTGTGTGTGTGTGTGTGTGGCTTAGAGAATGTGGTTGGAGGTATGGCACGTCCGTAGTATGGCACGTGACGTCCTTGGCATATTAACACGTTCTTGGCATTTTGAGTTACGTCCGTGGCATATCAGTGACGTCCTTGATATTGATGTCCGTAACTGCTTACGTGACGTACGTAAACTTCTTATCTCTTACGTGTCGTGTACGTGACCGTAGTGGGTGGCGGCAGATGGGCCATGGGCGCTGTGCCGATCGCTACCAACACTATATAATTTCTCACTCATTATAAGTACCACTAACACCCCCCCACCCCTAACACACCTCCCCCCACCACCCCTAACACCCCCCCACCCCTAACACCCCCCACCACCCCTAACACCCCCCCACCACCCCTAACATCCCCCCACCAATCCCCTCCTATTGCGACTGTTAAACATCATCCTCAAAGACTTAAATTTGTAACCATGAGACGTCTAGCTAATCCTCCCTCCTGCTTAATCCTTCTCCCCCTCCCCTCTCTACCCTCCTTCACCTCTTGTACCTCCCCGTCTCCTCAACCTCCCCCTCCTTTACCCTCCACCCTTTACTATGCCTTCCGTTTCCTCCTCTGTCCTCCTTCCCCCCCCCCTTTACCATCCCTCCCCTCTTCTACCTCCCCTCCCTTCTTCTACCTCCCCTCCCCTCTTCTACCCTCCCTCCCCTTCTTTAACCCCCCCGCTCCCTCACACCACCACCTCCAGGTTTGACTGCTGTGTACTTTTCTTTCCGGATCCTGAACTTCTTTTTTTTTTACCTCGGTACTGGTTGGTGTATCGCTTCAGGTGAGAGATGGAGAGATACTCTGTTGTCGTGAGAACTGCTTGAGGGAGGACGCCTGGGGTGGGCTCTGGGGTACAGGTGAGGGAGGTGGTGGTGGTGGTGGTGGTACAGGTACTCGGCAGGTATGGATGAAGGTTTTCACGCCGTGTATTTAACAGTATAAGTCTCCTCTCCCAGGGTCCAGTGGTAGTGTAGGAGGGCATGACTGGTGTATCTGGAGAAAACTTGTTGTGTTTGGTTGGGCTTCGTATCATTACTACCACCACACTCCACCATATTCTACTACCACCACCACACTCCACTACCACCACCACACTCCACTACCACCACCACACTCCACTACCACCACCACACTCCACTACCACCACCACACTCCACTACCACCACCACACTCCACTACCACACGTTGATAAGACAAGAATAAGATAGATTTATAAACTTGAGTAAAATAATCTTCCCTCAACGCGCCTTATCTTGTTTTTTTTAGTTTGTTTTTGTCTTTCCTGTTCGTTTGTTTACTGTAGGTGTTGACGATCATACACGAGTTGGTGAGTTGTCGTATCACATTTGGTCTAATTCCTTGGTGAGAACTGGAGAGAACTGTTATATCTCTCTCGTGTAAGATGTTCTAACTTATTTGTCCTAAGAGAGTGTGTGTGTGTGTGTGTGTGTGTGTGTGCGTGCCCATATAACACGTCTGAGGAAGGAAGAAAGAAAGTGAAAAATATTATCTGTGAGTCACATCTTGATATAGAAAGTTACTATACTTTCTCCCATCTTCCCACTGGCCAGTTTTCACTAGTGTGGTGGGGGAGACGGGCGGGAGGGAGGGCGCGGCAAAACAGCGTAAGAATCCACTGGAGAAAACCTCACCACAATAAAGCTCACACTACAATGGGCAATATTTCCACTAGACAGAATCCTATCCATAACTTATCAGCTCTGGTTATTTAAGGTTAGCGGGAGTTCAAATAACCAGTACAGTGTGTTCGGTCAGGTCAAGTCAAGTCAGGTCAGGTCAGGTCACGAGAGGGGTTGCCTAAAAGTGTGGCGATGGTGGTGTGTGAATGACATCGTGGCGTCCTTTTAGGCAACGTTGGTAGAAATAAAACGTCAAGGTGTGGCCAGGGATCACCTGAACTTTAGGACACCCCAGGGATCACCTGAACTTTAGGCACCCCAGGGATCACCTGAACTTTAGGCACCCCAGGGATCACCTGAACTTTAGGCACCCCAGGGATCACCTGAACTTTAGGCACCCCAGGGATCACCTGAACTTTAGGCACCCCAGGGATCACCTGAACTTTAGGCACCCCAGGGGACCACCTGAACTTTAGGCACCCCAGGGGACCACCTGAACTTTAGGCACCCCAGGGGACCACCTGAACTTTAGGCACCCCAGGGATCACCTGAACTTTAGGCACCCCAGGGACCACCTGAACTTTAGGCACCCCAGGGGACCACCTGAACTTTAGGCACCCCAGGGACCACCTGAACTTTAGGCACCCCAGGGATCACCTGAACTTTAGGCACCCCAGGGATCACCTAAACTTTAGGCACCCCAGGGATCACCTAAACTTTAGGCACCCCAGGGATCACCTGAACTTTAGGCACCCCAGGGATCACCTGAACTTTAGGCACCCCAGGGATCACCTGAACTTTAGGCACCCCAGGGATCACCTGAACTTTAGGCACCTTAGGGATCACCTGAACTTTAGGCACCCCAGGGATCACCTGAACTTTAGGCACCCCAGGGATCACCTGAATTTTAGACACCCCAGGGATCACATGAACTTTAGGCACCCCAGGGACCACCTGAACTTTAGGCACCCCAGGGACCACCTGAACTTTACGCACCCCAGGGATCACCTGA
>NW_024724028.1:0-17820 GCF_018991925.1 Homarus americanus | reverse complement strand
AGAGGTAATAGTTGTTGGTACCAAGGAAAATACATCCGCTGCAGCTAAATAAATACATATATATTTCTTTTTTTAATGTATAACAACATGTGTAGTGGACAATATCTCCTCCCCCTTAAGGAAACTTGTTATAGGTCCATAAGGACAAAATATCCTCGATTTCTCCTCACAATACAAAGTGAACATAAAATGTGACTGGATAAATCGATCCAGTCACCGCCAGAAGAAAGGCCTACTGTGTAGAGGAGGCGGTGGCGGCCATTGGAGTTCAGGTCAAAACGCAGAAAAACCAACGGACATCAAGGACTGACATTGTTTGGTCTTGCTAAACTGTATAAACTATTAATCATCTGAGTCATGATGTAAGAAGTCTTATAACTGTGTTTATTATTCCTATATTAACAACACACCAGAGTTGAACTGCTGTTATACTCGACGTAAAAACCTTAACTAATAATTTGACGTTTTTAGTACAGCAAATGCAATTGATATTTTCATTATGAACTTGCAACGAACATAGGCATAATTTTCTGTAAATTGCCATGACACATCTCTCATGCCCAGTCAACCCTCAGTCTTAGAGAAACCACATCAAGTGTGGCGGAGCTCTCGGTGAAGACCAAAGAAAATGAAGATTTACCTGGTTGGTGGACTGAGAGCAGCGCCGCGGTGGTCATTACTCTCACTAACTTATGACCTCTAATGAACCCTCAGGCCAATATATTGATAATTTACAACTGGTAAGGAACATAACAAAATTTTCAGCTCTCTTCGCTTCCTCGTAAATCAAGGAAGGAGGTCAACTTTGTTCCTCGTGTCGGCCGAGTTACGTAATCAAGTCTTGCCACACTCGCCTTTACTGCCACTCACAGGACGATAAAAACCTTGACGAGTCTCTGAGTGTTGTGACGTCTGTCTGTAGTTAACTGTCTAAGACACTTATGTCGTGTTTCCTCCTGTAGAAATCATCGTGTATCACCAACAGTCCATCTTAACAAACATACACCACTTATCCCTTCATCTGTTTACTCCCTGGACACTCACTGATGGGAAAATGTCTCATCTTTCTGCCACTTAAGTTCTTGAAGTATATTTACTTATTTACTTGCTTTATAAATTTTTTCTCTTCTCTCGATTATCAGCCAATATAAACAGAATGGTAAGTTCTCTCTCGTGGGCTGGATGGTTCACAGATCTCTAGCGGACTCTTAACTAACATCTTCATTTCTACTGCCGCATCATTGTCATTAAGAGAGGACATCAAACCTGTATATTTCTTCTTAGTGTCGATATGTTTCATGATGGAAATATACGGCATATATTTCCTTACCTTTTTAATGAATGATAATAAATTCCTGTTCTACCTTCTCGTGTACATTAGTTTTCCTCCTCCGGTATTGATCGTGTGTGTACTGTAAGTCATCTTGAGTCTCTCTCTCGGCCGTTCAGGTAAGAACCTTCCTCATGTTGATTTATACTCCACGATAAACACACCCATGGTCAGTAAACACCCACGGCCAGTAAACACCCACGGTCAGTAAACACCCACGGTCAGTAAATAGTAAACACTCACGGTCAGTGAATAGTAAACACCCACGGTCAGTAAACAATTTACATTCTACCTGAAGTTACCCCAATAAATTTACTTCACCTGTATCGGTCTCAAGTTACTTCATACAAAAAGCCGAGAATCCCATAATGCTTTGGCCAGACTGTGAACCAGTGACGTAACGCTCGCCTCGCACACATCATCATACGACGCCTCATAACCATTGACAATTGAGAACTTTTACCGACCACCAGTAAACGTGAGAGACGCCAGATTTGGTCCTTAAAAGTTCATCATTTTCTGGCCAAACTAAAATGATTCATCGGTGACAAATATTCTTGGAGACTCCCATCTGTCTCACTTCAGAAGGTTATGAACTCTATCAGTCTTGACTCAGACAAAATGTGAACTATCAAACATATTCTGCTTTTAAAGATTTTTTATATCATCTTTTACACTTATGATGCGAGTCATGAATTATGATGAGTGTGTCGGAGTCTTGTGCAACATGAGGATAGTTGTGGCGAGTAATGATAAAAATACATAGTTGATAAGTATTGATTTTAATAAAATTTTTATCTACTGTGAATTATATTTTGGTTTTAAGCGTTTTTGGCTTCACTGTTTACAATAGGCGACTTTGGCTTCACTGGTCATACAAGACAGCTTTGGCTTCACTGGTTACAACAGGCGACTTTGGTTTCACTGGTTACAATAGGCGACTTTGGTTTCACTGGTTACAATTGGCGACTTTAAGAATTTAACTTAACAAGAAAGATTACATGGCTGACAGTACCTCCTCTCTCAGTCTCTCAGCAAGGAAGATAATGTAAGGCAGAGGGCTGATTCCCTTACTATTTTCTAAAAATCGCAATGATATTCTGTCACCAAACTCTGTCCCTAGTCATCACATTGTCACCCATTGTTGACGACTGGGCAATTAAGCATTTCTCCCATAAGGTCAACTATTCACCTGGACAGAATCTACTGCTCTCGAGTCCCTCCATCATTAACTCTTACACCTGTGATTTAAGCTTTTCTCAGGTAAATTAGTCGGTGACATATTTATTAAACTTTATTAATTACCTAATTTGCAATTACCTTTAAGTAAATATCCGATGCCTTATTAAAATCAGGTTAAATATGCCTTAAAATTTACCTCAGTAATCTGTGTTACGAGGATGTTTTAGTAAATAAGGTGACAAGACCTCCCACGTACAGAAACATGTTATCCTGCGGGCGTGAATTAACGAGCTCTCTCACACAGTCTGCTTACCCCTCCTGCCACCAGAGTGCCACCTGTCACACATAACTCCCTCAACATCATTGTCAAGATGGTTGGCCAAACATTGTTAAACATTAAAGAGTCACACTGTGCTAAACCTTCTAAAAAGCTTCGTTCTAGACTTCCTCTAAAAAATGTGACTTTGAACTTTCGATGATCTTGAGCTTGACCTTTGACTTTGACCTCTCAAGATAGTTTAGTGTTTACTGTATACATTATGTAGTTCATCCGTGACTTCTGGTCTGTTTCGGTGCAGACATGGCTGAGATATGTTTTATTATATTATTGGTGGCGATGGTGTAGTAACAGAGAGAGAGAGAGAGAGAGAGAGAGAGAGAGAGAGGAGAGAGAGAGAGAGAGAGAGAGAGAGAGAGAGGACATTGTTGCTCCTGTTCGGATCTTTTTCTCATGTCATTATTACCATTAAACTGTTGAGGTAATACCAACAATATAACATTATATTCTCCAACAAGTTATCTATCCTTCATGGGAGGTGAGGAGAGGGAGGAGATGGGAGGGGGGTGAAGGGAGGTAGATTAGGGGAGGGAGGTTAGGGGAGGGAGGTTAGGGGAGGGAGGTTAGGGGAGGGAGGTTAGGAGAGGGAGGTTAGGAGAGGGAGGTTAGGGGAGGGAGGTGAGGGAATGGAGAGTTCTTACATCAGGATATTTTCTAATTTTTAGCAGAATCCAAAAGACAAAGAACAATATAACTTTCACTTCACCTCTTCCTCCCTCCCATGACACCTCATATCACCTTTATATAACTAACAAATATAACCCGACTAATATTCTTCTACCATGTTCATTAATCAAGTAGTTAATATATCATAACACAGAATTCTTAACAGCTTAGACCGAAAGCATAAAAAGTGTTACTCTACGAAACTCATTATCAAGATGTTCTCTCCCTGGCTTTCTTTGTCACACTCTAGTAACACTGTGTAACATTTTCCAGGAGTAAATGACCAACTTAACCCATTCTATCCAGTGGAGAGAAAAGGAGAAAATGTGTGGTGGGAAAAAAGTTTTCTCTGGATTTCACGCTGGTTGTGGAGACGAGAATAAAAGTCAGTGTTAAGTCAGGAAGTACAACACTATGTAGGCCGATATAGCAGGGAGAGCGGCGTCATACTTGTCACTGTGTATATCCGACAAGTTCTGAGGCTTTGTTTACTACACCCGCGATGCTTCTCACCACGATAAAATAATGATAATAAAACCAAAACAAACAAAAAACTTTACCACAATCTTTCCCTCAAGATAATTTTTTCTCTACAAAGAAACAAAAGCATCGTATAATCCTTAAGACCCTAGAATGAGGCCACAAGCGCCGCCGTAACTGTTATGTATACCCACATTAATAGTATATATAGGGACCAGCCTTCTGCTGCACCAGACAAAAGGTAAACTGTCTCTCACTCTACTTATGCTGAGGTAAGGCGCCATCATCATCCTTTATGGTGAAAATAACTAGAGGTTTTTAAACTACAGTACACAGGATAGTACAGTACACAGCGTGGAGGATAGTACAGTACACAGCGTGGAGGATAGTACAGTACACGGGGTGGAGGATAGTACAGTACACAACGTGGAGGATAGTACAGTACACGGGGTGGAGGATAGTATAGTACACAGGATGGAGGACAGTACAGTACACAGCGTGGAGGATAGTACAGTACACAGGGTGGAGGATAGTATAGTACACAGGGTGGAGGACAGTACAGTACACAGGGTGGAGGATAGTATAGTACACAGGGTGGAGGACAGTACAGTACACAGGGTGGACAGGTACAGTACGAGTACAGCTCGTTAATATCAGCTGATCATAACAAACAGAGATCCAAGTTGGTTTAATAAGAGCGAAGTACCGTTGCTGGCTGACAAACCACAAGGTATAGTTATCATTTTTATCTTATTAGAGGCTGGGAGCGTGCTGGATACTAGGTTATTGCGGTGACCTATTATGACATAATATAGGTTATTGGAAGGTCGTACGAGTGAAAGAAGAAAGAACGACATGAAAGAAGTTAGTTAAGGAAATTCTTTCTGAATGATAGATGAGTGAGAAGTAAGCCAACAGACTTCAGATATTTCACCACGATGATTCAAGGTTGATGAGCGTATTAGACATAAGAGTGAAGGCAGACTGCGGCACACGTGACAGTAAACACCGAGGATGAGACTGGCAGCAGCGAGGGTTGTATCGTTGATGTCCCGTGGAGATAAAATTTTGTCCGGGATCCTGGATTTTTGGGGACAGAATCCTCCAAAATGAGGCAATAGTTTTTCGTGTTAGGACGGTTATGGCCGCCGTAAAGGAGTAACAGCTGGGAGGAAGAGAATTAAGTAGAAGTATGGAAGACAACTCCTGGCTGCCTTACCAGTGGAGGCTACGAGGAACAACTTGCTGAACACTGGCTGTTACCTCCCGTACGGCTCGTTCACTAACAGTATATATACGAACATTTAAAAGTTTACCCATGTTATTAGTTTATGTACCACTGTTTTACCACAGTTATTTGTGTGACCTACCATAGGTAGGACATCACGCCACTCGTAGGGCATCACACCACTGGTGGGACATCACACCACTGGTCGGACATCACACCAGTGGTAGGACATCACACCACTGGTAGGACATCACACCAGTGGTAGGACATCACACCACTGGTAGGACATCTCACCACTGGTAGGACATCACACCACTGGTAGGACATCACACCAGTGGTAGGACATCACACCACTGGTAGGACATCACACCAGTGGTAGGACATCACACCACTGGTAGGACATCACACCACTGGTAGGACATCACACCAGTGGTAGAACATCACACCACTGGTAGGACATCACACCAGTGGTAGGACATCACACCACTGGTAGGACATCAGACCAGTGGTAGGACATCACACCACTGGTAGGACATCACACCAGTGGTAGAACATCACACCACTGGTAGGACATCACACCACTGGTAGGACATCACACCACTGGTAGGACATCACACCAGTGGTAGACCATCACACCACTGGTAGGACATCACACCACTGGTAGGACATCACACCACCGGTAGGACATCACACCATTGGTAGGGACATCACACTACTGGTAGGACATCGCTAAATTACTGGCAGGACATCACACCACGGGTAGGATAAATACACCACTTGCAGGACATCACACCACCGGTAGGGACATCACAATCACTGGTAGACATCACACCTACTGCAGGGATATCACACCAGTGGTAGTGACATCACACCACTGGTAGGGCCACTGCACCGCACTGGTGGTGGACATCACACCAGTGGCAGGACAACACACCACTGGTAGGACACATCGTACACCACTGGTAGGACACATCACACCACTGGTAGGACATCACACCAGTGGTATCACACCACTGGTAGGGGACAACACACCACTAGTAGAACATCACACCACTGATAGGACATCACACCACTGGTAGGACATCACACTACTGGTAGGACAACACACTACTGGTAGGACATCACGCCACTTGTAGGACACCAGTACACGGGTAGGACATTACACTACTGGTAGGACATCACACCACTGGGAGGATAATACACCACTGGCAGTACATCACACTTCTGGTAGGACATCACACCACTGGTAGGACAACACACCACTGGTAGGACATCACACCACTAGTAGGACATCACCCCAGTAGTAGGACATCACACCACCAGTAGGACATCACACTACTGGTAGGACATCACACTACTGGTAGGACATCACACCACTGGTAGGACATCACACCACTGGTAGGACATCACACTACTGGTAGGACATCACACCACTGGTAGGACATCACACCAGTGGTAGGACATCACACCACTGGTAGGACATCACACCACTGGTAGGACATCACACCAGTGGTAGGACATCACACCACTGGTAGGACATCACACCAGTGGTAGGACATCACACCAGTGGTAGGACATCACACCACTGGTAGGACATCACACCACTGGTAGGACAACGCACCAGTGGACTAACATATACCCGTATAAAGCCTTCAGTACAGAGGTGGGCGGTGTACCTGTAACTACAGGTATACACTTACGGATGAGTTGACTGAGAGTGCACCGGAAGTAAACCAGTGACCCATAGACGAGCGTTGTATCCACTCGGCCACCGCACCACTGAATAACACATAACTGACACAAAAATACACCAATGATCCAATGAAGTACAATTGCCACTATAACTCACAAGAAAGAGTAACACAATACTAGACAGTTATTTACCCCGACAATGTTAAATACTGTCATGACACAGACCATTGATCCAGCCGCTGTCGTCGTTGAGGTATTTCCGTCACACAAACACTCCAGTCATCCAGTCGTCTATTGTTGTTGTCTGCCTATTGTTCTACAGTCATTACTTCTCGTCTATTTTTTATATTGTTTGATTTACACAGTTGTTTTAACGTCGTGGGAATCTCTGACCTGGTATATTATTTATGATGACGTGTATGTTTGTGCGAAGAACTTATATGAATTAACTAAATGTATCTATCGTATATGTAGAATTAAATACAATACAATACATGTTCTCTTTCAGTGTTAACTCAAAGAAAACATTAAGTCACATACAACTGATATGATATGATATAAATGAAAGGTGAACTATGTTTAATGTACACAGAAGTTAAATTCGTTCTAAAAGGTTAAATTATTTCATAGTAATAATCATTAAAGTGTGTAAGCAACAATCAACATTACACCTGCCAAGCCTTCATAATATAACGAGAAAATTCATCTTACATGTTTTCAGTCTGAGGAAAAATTGGCTTGACTAAAACACAAGAAACACACACACTATGTAGACTTCACTTGTGGTAAATATTACACAGTTTTTCTTTATATGATACAAGTTATTTCTTATTGTTGTATAATGAAACACATCATCATGAAGCATCACCTGTCTGGTGTTTAGTTCCAACAAGGAAACAATAACAACGTTCATCTCATTTACGTAACTAACATAAGTAATTTTTTTATACGTACAGGTACTGTTAATGTTCTTATAAATTTCCATGATGACTCACACACATAAAAATATCTGTCCCTTTTCTCGTTGATACAATATGACACAATGGACGAATAATTTTGATCCCTATTTGTAAATCCTTGAAATCAGAATCGAAACAGCTGTACATTGTGTACATTTCCAAACACATCGGACCCAGGTAGCCAGGTAGGGTTTTTGTATGTGTAATGTTACGAACAAAAGTCCTGTCGCATTTTCTGCTGCTTAAGGAACCACAAGATTCAGACTAGTGAACCCGAAGCAGTAGACACTGATGCTATATTCTGTCTACAAATGCTTTGGATTCACGAGTATGAATCTTGTGGTTCGTGAAGCAGCAGAAGAGGCGACAAGACTTTTATTCATGACTGTACGTACAGTCATGGTCAAAAGTTAGTGTGAAGTAATGAAGTAGAGTAACGTGAATGAGTCTCCGAAGTTACCCTGACTGTCGTCTGGTGCGGGTGTGCCGTTTTGTCTCATTTGGGGTCGATACTTCTTCACACGGATTTTTTACCCTGAATGTACATAAAAATATTATTGTAAATTATTCCCCAAAATAGTATTTCCTTATCGAAATACATGTATTTCTCGCTTTCTCACACTGAAGGGAAGATATACACAACACAACACAAACCTGGGAATATGTTAAGATATTCACATTTACGAGATATTATTTACACTAGACCAGACGTTGTAAGCCACCGCGGCAAAACTAATACTATAGGATAAAAAATGTGAACGCTAAAGAACACCGAGACGAGCGTTGACAGGGAGTCTGGCGTGAGAGACATAAACGATCTTTACTCTTTTATTTATTAACCAAAGAGACTTTCTATTGTAAACTTGAAAACGTTAATTGTAAAGTGTGAATTGTGATGACGTAAAGCAAATTGTCAGTGGGGGTCAAGGCTATTCTCGTTAAGAGATTCTTCCTTTCATTTTATGCGCATTGAAACAAAACCCTTTGACTGAACTGCGAAATGAAAGAAAAACAGGACTCGCCTGAAACGCTGTCTGCCGTGGACATCCTAGGTTTAATCTCCCCGAGTAAACAATTGCTGGTGAGCGCCGGGACCTGGACATGACATACATCCTCTGTGAGAGAAGTTTTATAATACTGACTACCGTGCGCCGACGCTGGTGTTTTGTCATTACTACTTACCTGTGGTGTGTGTTATGTCGTGATGACCCTTCTTCTCCCTAAGAGCCTCAGTTTGTTAATTATCTTTATATAATACAAGACGTGGAACTAAACGATACTCTCAGTTATTATTGTGTTGTTTAAATGCAAAGGTTAAAGTGTCGTTAACTCCTCCTCCAGTGTACAAATACAGGAGGTGTAAAGAACATGTTTCGTATACATCAGATGGCGGCATTGTCTGAGTAAATCCAGAGTTTAGCAGGATGGTCTTTACAATGGATTCAACGCCATTTTAATGTAGCTTATTATTATTATCTCAACAAGAACTAAAAGAAAATATTTAAGGGTGTATTATACTTTGGTAATTTGATTTTCAGTTATATCTCCTTCTCCTAAGAACTCTTCCTAAGAACTCTTCGCAGGCAAATGTAGACATTTTGGTACTTATATTCTACTGACACAACGAAGAACACTGGTGATTGGTCAATAAAGAACCACAGCTGTCAGGTCACACGTAGTGGGAGGAATCATAAGGTTTTTTCCAGTAACGACAAAAGTAAGCGGCTTGATACGTCAATTTTGTATAGTATTATGGTTTCATCACATTCTTGCCCTTCTTGCTTTCCACATCCTTTCAGAAAAGAACAGGAAGATATTTCATGTGAATTTCTTAGTTACTAAAAATGGAAACTGATAAAACATTTTGGAGAATACAACAAAGTTTTTATTTGATATCATTTTATCGGAGGAAAATACTGGAATACGCTCATGAAAATTATTAACATTATAATAAATTAAAATGTGCACAAATGATCAAACTAGATATAAAGAAAGATGTCAGGTTATTGATGATCAAGTCCAAAGTACATAACCCATACACGTCAAGAAGTATTTGTGTTCGTGACTCTTCGTGTCTTCCTCTGGTGAACCGGAGCCGTGGGATGGTACAGTATGGTACAATACAAGCAGCTCATTTATCACATATTATATAAGGTGTAAGTTAGAGCAATATTTTGACAACTTATTAAAGGGAAAATATTATGAGGTATTTCTTGTTTTGTGATAACCGGGCAGGTAATGAGGCACAGGTGGACGAGCTTCAAACACACTTATTTTCTCTCCATGCAAGAGTTTCTTTTATAACTACAGGTGAACCTTTGTGTAATTAATCAGAGGGAAAGTTTTATACGAGGCGTAATTTATACACTGTAGGGTTAGTGTGTACTTTGATGTATGAGGGTGAGAAATAATAAGATGTGTTGGTGTACCTGGTCAACACCTTTCATAAGTCAGGTAGTCCGTCAGTCAGGATTGTTTTTTACCTATTTGACTGTTGCATTTAATTAACAAACTCTCCATAAATAACTGCAGTGATCAATGCTTTCACCACAGTCCTTGTGTATTACCAGCTAAATAATGACGATTTTTTTTTCATTGTGGTGTTCTGCTGATTTCGTTTTGATAAGCAATATTAAAATGATAATTCATAATAACACGAGAAATACAAGAACCATGAACGGCGATTGTATTTGTGTGTTGTATCTGGTAAAGAAAATAGAACAAAATATAGATACAATATTATATACAACAATGGTTTTTCTCTGAATTATAACAAATAAGTAGAATAACATTAACTGATACATTAATTGTTTTTACACCTGATTAACTTGATACCTGGGTTCCTCCTCCTCCCCTTCCCCTTCTCTTTCTAATTGTTTGTCGTTCACTATTATTTAAATTATTATTATTATTATTATTATTATTATTATTATTATTATTATTATTATTATTATTATTATTATTATTATTATTATTATTATTATTATTATTATTATTATTATTATTATTATTATTACTATTACTATTACTATTACCCCATTACTACTACTACTTTTTGGCCTCAGCCTCCCCAATAGCCACACCTTCGCCTCCATTTAGTACCTTATTGTAGTAAATATCCTAATACACATAAGTAGCTATCCTATCTATGTTAAAATTAGTTGAGCCACTTGAATCTATGCAGCATTCGGTGACAGTAGCCTCATAATATCTGCGGCGGCAGTTGTCCCAGGAGTTAGGGCAAGCTCTCGTTCCCCTGAGGCAGAGCAAAGCCAGACCGAAGAGAAAGACAGTCGACATCTCATCAGGCTGTAACATAACTTCTGGGCTGCTGCTTCTGTTCGGAGATCACCTCCGCCCGAGTCTGGCAATAGAAACATCTTGCACTTGGTCCCATCCCACCAGAGGTTGTGAACACTAGAGGAGTGAAGCTGCCTTGATCAACGTTTTGAATTCTCTCCCCCTATGCCCTTATCTTGTCGTTCTCGTTCCTCCTATGTGCAGCATTGAGAGCTAGGTTACGGTGACATGCGGCCATGGGATCAAAAAATCCTGATGTCGAAGAAAGCTCGCTGTCCCCGCGTCCAGAATCCTCGAGCACTGACGTCCACACGGGCTTCGTTAGATGTGTTTGAAGTTCTGTGTTGGAAGATCTCACCATCCAATGGAAGGAGGGTCGGTTCTACCATGACATCCCGGCAGATTTCCTTCAACATATTTGCTGTGAGGTCCCTTCGTCATGCCTCATGCATATGAAGCCCCCTTTCTTGCACACCATGGCGTGATCGCCATCATAGGAAGAGCCAAACACGCATTGGGAGGGCAAACCTTCTACTGGCCGACCGTACCTTAGAGCAATGGCATCTGTAAATTCTTGTTTATTAAGACTGAAACCATTTGCCCTTATCGGTAACGTAGTTAACCAGTTCGAGACGCCCACCTCCTGCGCTATAGCTACTTTTTTTCAAAATTTCTGGTACCTGCAGCAACAGTTGCTGCAACTTATCAT
This sequence comes from Homarus americanus, assembly GCF_018991925.1. Lineage (NCBI taxonomy): Eukaryota > Metazoa > Arthropoda > Malacostraca > Decapoda > Nephropidae > Homarus > Homarus americanus. The sequence goes on along the minus strand of NW_024724028.1, from coordinate 5,937 downwards.
TTTGGCAGTGCTGTCGATCTGTCGTAATGGACATAGGAATCTTATTTAATTCACTGGTATCCACTTCCCCTGTTGCATTCTGGGCTATTATGTGGTCCGTGAATTTTGATGTTCAGTGGCAGCTATCTCCTCTGGATTGGTTAGTCCCATCCCTCCCAGTCTTGATGGAAGTGCAAGAAGTGCTCTTTCTGCTGGGGTTAAGTCAGGGTGTTTCACTAATTTAGGAATGAAATTGACACTGATAACTTCTTCCAGAGGGTGGAGGAGGGGTCCGATATCAGGGATAGTACGCAGGTAGTTCCAACGATGCTTGACTCTATGGGTGAATGCAGCAAAGGCCGCATGTGGCTCTGTGTTAGCAATCTCAGACAGAGCTTGGATTTCACTAACCCACTCATTCACCTTTCCCGCTACGTACTCGGTCTTGAAGTCCGTAGTGCCAATTACTGCGCCTAGATGTCTTTGGCCGTCCTACTACTACTACTACTACTACTACTACTACTACTACTTTTTCATAGCATTGTATCAGCCTCCCCAATAGCCACCTTCGCCACCATTTATTTACCTAATATTAAAATATCCTAATACATGAAACTATCCTATCTGTGTTGAATTAGTTGAGCCGCAGATCTATGCGGCATTCAGAGACTGTTGCCTCATAGTCAATATCTGCAGCTGTTGTCGGCATTGGGGCAGAAGCTCTCGTTCCCCTGAGGCAGAGCAAAGTTGACCGAAGGAGAGAGAAAGACAGTCGACATCTCATCCAGGCTGTAGCAAAACTTCTGGGCTGCTGCTTCTCTTCGGAGATCACATCCGCGAGTCTGGCGTAGAAACATCTTCCACTTGGTCCCATCCCACCAGAGGTTGTGAACACTAGAGGAGTGAAGCTGCCTTGATCAACGTTTTGGATTCTCTCCCCATATGCCCTTATCTTGTCGTTCTCGTTCCTCCTATGTGCAGCATCGAGAGCTAGGTTACGGTGACATGCAGCCATGGGATCAAAAATCCTGATATCGAAGAAAGCTCGCTGTCCCAGCGTCCAGAATCCTCGAGCACTGACGTCAACACGGGCTTCGTTAGATGTGTTTGAAGTCCTATGTTGGAAGATCTCACCGTCAATGGAAGGGCCGCACTGCACAACATCAAGATCAAGTGTCCAAGCCTTGCAATGTATGTTGAAAACACTTATAGGAATCCGTCAGACCTCTATATAGTAAACAACAAGGCTCTAACAGGTGATACCATCATACAGTCAACTGAGGGAACAATGCAGGGGGTTGCAATGGCAATGTACGCAATAGGCCTATCCGTGCTCCAACACACAATAAAATTTGAAACAACAGAGGTCAAGCAAGTGGCGTATGCTGACGACCTTACAGGAGCAGGAAAAGTGGAGGACATAAAAAAATGGTGGGACCTGGTAACATCACAAGGTCCACAAATAGGGTACCACCCAAACGCCAGCAAGTCCTTCCTCATCGTGAAGCCAGAACATTATGAAAGGGCAATGGAGGTGTTCGGTGGAAGTGAGGTCAAAATATCAAAGGATGGCCAAAGACACCTAGGCGCAGCAATTGGCATTACGGACTTCAAAACCGAGTAAGCAACGGGAAAGGTGAATGAGTGGATTAGTGAAATCAAAGCTCTGTCTGATATTGCTAACACAGAGCCACATGCGGCTTTTGCGGCATTCACCCATGGAGTCAAGCATCGCTGGAACTACCTGATGTGCACTATCCCTGATATCGGACCCCTCCTTCACCCTCTGGAAGAAGCTATCAGCGTCAATTTCATTCCCAAATTAGTGAAACACCTTCACTTAACCCCAGCAGAAAGATCACTCCTTGCACTACCACCGAGACTTGGGGGAATGGGATTGACCAATCCAAAGGAGATTGCAGCAACTGAGCATCAAAACTCAGTTAAACTCACGGCAGCCCTCACTGACCACATAATAGCTCAGAAGGTAACAGGTGAGGCGGATACCAGTGAAGTAAACAAGATTCGAAGGTCCATTACGACAGAACGACCAAAGTGATAAGTTCCAGCAACTGATCTTGCAAGTACCATAGATTTTGAAAAAAAAAAGTAACTATAGCGCAGGAGGTGGGCGCCTCGAACTGGTTAACTACGTAACCAATAAGGGCAAATGGTTTGTCTCAATAAACAAGAATTTACAGATGCCATTGCTCTAAGGTACGGTAGGCCAGTAGAAGGTTTGCCCTCCCAATGAGTGTGTGGCTCTTCCTATGACGTCGATCACGCCATGGTTGCAAGAAAGGGGGCTTCATATGCATGAGGCATGACGAAGTAAGGGACCTCACAGCAAATATGTTGAAGGAAATCTGTCGTGATATCAGGGTAGAACCGACCCTCCTTCCATTGTACAGTGAGAATTTCCAACATAGGACTTCAAACACATCCAACAAAGCCCGTGTTGACGTCAGTGCTCGAGGATTCTGGACGCGGGGACAGCGAGCCTTCTTCGACATCAGGATTTGTACCCCATGGCCGCATGCCACCGTAACTTAGCTCTCGATGCTGCACACAGGAGGAACGAGAACGACAAGATAAAGGCATACGGGGAGAGAATTCAGAACGTTGATCAAGGCAGCTTCACTCCTCTGGTGTTCTCAACCTCTGGTGGGATGGGATCAAGTGCAAGATGCTTCTATGCCAGACTCGCAGAGGTGCTTTCCGAACAGAAGCAGCAGCCCAGAAGTTATGTTAGAGCCTGGATGAGATGTCGACTGTCCTTCTCTCTCCTTAGGTCTGCTTTGCTCTGCCTCAGGGGAACGAGAGCATTGGCCCCCAAAGCCGACAACAGTTGCAGATATTGAACATGAGGCAACAGTCAGTGAATGCTGCATAGATCAGCGGCTCAACTAATTTAACGCAGTTAGGATAGCTACTTATGTATTAGGATATTTAATTTTAGGGTGATAAAATGGCGGCAAAGGTGTAGCTATTGGGGGAGGCTGGAGGCCACGTTATATAAAAAAGAAGAAAAAGTAGTGGTGGTGGTGGTTGTAGCGGAGGTGGTAGTAAGTAGTGGTAAGATTGTGGCAGAGATGGTGGCAGTGGTGGTAGTGATAGTGGCAGCGATGGTGGTAGTGGTGGTGGTGATAACCTGGTACAGTGAGTGGCATGTTATGTGAGATGTGGCACCACTGTGGAATGTTTATCTATATAGTAACCTTAGTCTGGCTACTATTACCAGGTTCCTTAGGGCCATTCCGGGAGTTTTAATTCAATGTAAACAAACACAGAGGTGCCACATCTCACACAGCGCATCAGCCACTGTACCAGGTGTAAGTGCAGACGACTAGACATAGTGACGTCCAGGGTGTGATTTACCTCGGTGCTCACTTAAAACACCTTTCAGTAGTTGCTATAGAGATGTGATCACCTGAAGAATCTCCATCCCACCCTAACGCTATCTGGGGGAGAAGTTAACATTGGGGTGGTTAATCTTTAGGTGAAATAAGCTGGGACGGAGATTCTTCAGGTGATCCCAGCGCGGTAATCACTCACTCTGTCATGTCATCACCACACACCACTAGGGACTGTCATGTCATCACCACACACCACTGGGGACTGGCATCTCATCACCACACACCAGTGGGAACTGTCATATCACCACACACCACTGGAGACTACCATGTCATCACCACACACCACTGGGAACTGTCATATCACCACACACCAATGGAGACTGTCATGTCATTACCATACGCCACTGGGGACTGTCATGTAATCACCACACACCACCGGGAACTGTCATATCACCACACACCACTGGAGACTACCATGTCATCACCACACACCACCGGGAACTGTCATATCACCACTTACCACTAGAGACTGCCATATCACCACTTACCACTGGAGACTGTCATATCACCACTTACCACTGGAGACTGTCATATCACCACTTACCTCTGGAGACTGTCATATCTGCATACCACAGAGGCTGTATACACACACACACTGGAGACTGTCATATCTACACCCTGGGGAGTATGCTATATCTCTTTACTGGGGCCTTTATCCTTATCACCACCAGGGGCTATCAGTTCACCACACAGGTGTCAGTTGCCACACACCTAGAACTGTCATATGCAGTGGACATTCACTTTACACCGTACTCCACGTCAGGTAAGGTCAATACTTTGGTCATAATTTAAAATAACTAATAAAAACAAATTGCTTTATATACTTCATTTTTAGTCCATATAACACGCGGACTTTGCTTTATGTGTTGACGTGACTCTTAATACAAATATCCTGAAAAAAAGAGGATAAATATACCATCACTATACAGACACGTCCTTATGGTAATAGTTGAAGCATCACGCGTTAGGGAGAGAGATCTACGTGACAGGACAACTAACTATACGTACAGCCGTCAAGAGTCCAGCCAGACGACTAGATTCTCCTAGAGGCAAGACACAGACAGACAGGCACACACACACACCAACATACCCCAGACACAGACATTCATACACACACACACACACACACACACACCAGGGGGAAACCACGATGGGAACTAAAAGAACGCCTTGTGGTAAAACTTGACCCACCCACCTACTCCTGCCACTACCACTGGCCGCCAGGATTAGTGTTTTTACCTCAGAGATTAGTGGATATATACGCACTAGCCAATCACATAAGGGGTTACTTCTTCTACAGCAACAAACATCACAGACCAAACGATCAGTTACTGCCAAGATCATCAGACAAAAACATTCAAGAGGGAAGAGTTAAGAGCGAGTGTTACCAAGACTAAGCGAACACCTATCATTATCCCCACACCCTCTTTCCCTCACTTCAACACCACATCGTCCTTCTCTCTCTCTCTTTCCTTCAACTTTTTCTCATTTCCTTTTAGTCTTTAGTGTAGCGTGTAGCCCGGTCCACCGTCGCCGTGTCTATCATCACCATTCATAAGCAGGAGGTGCCACAAATCACGGCGTGGACTGTCAGTAGGAACCCCGGCCACACATAATTCGTGTCAACAATATTAGTCTTCTCACAAACTGCTTCTTAATCACTGTGCTGAGGGCAGGGTCAGTACCAAAATGGCCTATGTACCTTCCCACAAACTACTTCTTAATGGCTGTTCTACGAGGGGGCGTGAGGGCAAGAGGGGCGTAAGTAGAGCAGCCCACCCCGCCCCCCCCACACCACTCGCATATTCATGATGATATTCTGCTGTGTATACTAGGAGAGAGGGGGGGGGTGGAAGGGAGGAGAGGATGGGTGGAAGGGAGAGGAGGGGATGGGTGGAAGGAAAGAAGAGGAAGAGAAGTAAAGGAGAGGAGGAAGAGTAAAGGAGAGGAGGAGAAGAAGAGAAGAAGAGGAGAGGACGGGAGAAGAAAACAGAAAAAGGTGATGAGGAGAGAAGGAGACGGGGGGAAAAAGAGTAAAGGAGGAGGAAAGAAGTGGGGAGAAGAAGAAAAGAGGAGATAAAGCGGAGAAGAAGAGAGGACAGTGAGAAGAGAATAAACGATAAAGCAAGGGGGAAGATTAGAACACAAAGGAAGGTTAGACCAGACCAGACTGAGAAATACTGAGAACTTGTGTGTTTCTCATGGAGTAGTGACCATTGAGACCCACCGCTGAGACACAACACCAAAGAGAAAGACAGAGGTGGGGGGAGCCGGTGGTAGAAGCGGTATCGCTCTTGCCTCGCAAGCAAGATGCCACGGGTTCGAATCTCGGGCCAGTGGAAGTTGTTTGGACATACTTCCTAGCCCCCATTAGTCCCTGTTCACCTAGCAGTAAAGTAGGTACCTGTTGTAAGTCGAAAGTTGCGAATTCGTATTCAGGGACAAGTTGTTGGAGCTTCCAATAACTTGACATAAACCACTGACTCTTCAGGCTTCTACGCCCTTGACTCTTCAGGCTTCTACGCCCTTGACTCTTCAGGCT
>NW_024724027.1:0-63020 GCF_018991925.1 Homarus americanus | reverse complement strand
GATTAGGGGACTTTGTTATACTCGATCAGAGGACTTAGTTATACCCGATCAGGGAACTTTGTTATACTCGATCAGGGGACTTTGTAATACTCGATGAGGGGACTTTGTTATACTCGATCAGGGGACTGTATTTTACTCGATCAGAGGACTTTGTCATACTCGATCTTGGGACTCTGTTATACTCCATTAGGGTCCTTTGTTATTCTCAATCAGGGGACTTAGTTATACTCGATCAGGGGACTTTGTTATACTCGATCAGAAGACTTTGTTATACTCGATCTTGGGACTTTGTTATACTCCATTAGGGTCCTTTGTTAAACTCAATGAGGAGACTTAGTTATACTCGATTAGTGGACTTTGTTAGACTCGATCAGAGGACTTTGTTACACTAGATCAGGGGACTTTGTTATACTCGATGAGGGGGGTTTGTTTAACTCGATCAGGGACTTAGTTATACTCGATCAGAGGACTTTGTTATACTCGATTAGGGGACTTTGTTATACTCGATGTTGAGACGTTGTTATAGTCCATTAGGGTCCTTTATTATACTCGATCAGGTGACTTTGTTATACTCGATCCGGGGCTTTATTATACTCGATAAGGGGACCTTGTTATACTCGACCAGGGGACTTTGTTATACTCGATCAGGGGACTTTGTTATACTAGATCAGGGGGCTTTGTTATACTCGATCCGGGGCTTTATTATACTCGGTAAGGGGACTTTGTTATACTCGATCAGGGGACTTTGTTATACTCGATGAGGGGACTATGTTATACTCGATCTTGGGACTTTGTTAAACTGGATCAGGGGCCTTTGTTATACTCCAATAGGGGCCTTTGTTATACTGGATCAGGGGACTTTGTTGTAATCAATCAGGGGACTTTGTTAGACTCTATCAGGGGGCTTTGTTATACTCGATCAAGAGACTTTGTATATAATCAACTAGGGACTTTGTTATATTCGGACAGGGGCCTTTCTTATACTCGATCAGGGGGCTTTGTTATGCTCGATGAGGGGACTTTGTTATTCTCGATCAGGGGACTTTGTTATACTCCATCAGGGGACTTAGTTATACTCGATCGGAAGACTTTGTTATACTCGATCTTGGGACTTTGTTATACTCCAATAGGGTCCTTTGTTATACTTGATCAGGGGACTGTGTTATACTCGACCAGGGGACTTTGTTATACTCGATGAAGGGCCTTTGTTATACTCGATGAGGGTACTTTGTTATACTCGATCTTGGGACTTTGTTAAACTCGATCAGGGGCCTTTGTTATACTCCATTAGGGGCCTTTGTTATAATGGATCAGGGGACTTTGTTATAATCGATCAGGGGACTTTGTTATGCTCGATGAGGGGGCTTTGTTATACTCGATCAGGAGACTTTGTATATACTCAACTAGGGACTTTTTTATATTCGGTCAGGGGCCTTTCTTATACTCGATCAGGGGACGTTGTTATACTCGATGAGGGGGCTTTGTTATACTCGATTAGGGGACTTTGTTATACTCGATCAAGGGGCTTTGTTTTCCTCGATCAAGGGACTTTGTTATACTCGATCAGGGGACTTTGTTATATTCGATCAGGGGACTTTATTATACTCAATCAGCGGACTTTATTATACTCAATCAGCGGACTTTATTATAATCGATTAGGAGACTTTGTTATACTCGATCAGGGGACTTTGTTATACTCGACGAGGTGGCTTTCTTATACTCGATTAGAGGACTTTGTTACACTCGAACAGGGGACTTTGTTATACTCGATCAGAGGACTTTGTTATACTCGATCTTAGGACTTTGTTATACTCCATTAGGGTCCTTTGTTATACTCAATCATGGGACTTAGTTATACTCGATTAGGGGACTTTTTTATACTCGATGAGGGGGCTTTGTTATACTCGATCAGGGGACTTTGTTATACTCCATTAGGGTCCTTTGTTATACTCAATCAGGGGACTTAGTTATGCTCGATCAGGGGACTTTGTTATAATCGATTAGGGGGCTTTGTTATACTCGATCAGGGGACTTTGTTATACTCGATCAGAAGACTTTGTTATACTCGATCTTGGGACTTTGTTATACTCCATTAGGGTCCTTTGTTATACTCAATCAGGGGACTTAGTTATGCTCGATCAGGGGACTTAGTTATACTCGATTAGTGGACTTTGTTAGACTCGATCAGAGGACTTTGTTACACTAGATCAGGGGACTTTGTTATACTCGATGAGGGGGCTTTGTTTAACTCGATCAGGGACTTAGTTATACTCGATCAGGGGACTTTGTTATACTCGATTAGGGGACTTTGTTATACTCGATCTTGAGAAGTTGTTATAGTCCATTAGGGTCCTTTATTATACTCGATCAGGTGACTTTGTTATACTCGATCCGGGGCTTTATTATACTCGATAAGGGGACTTTGTTATACTCGACCAGGGGACTTTGTTATACTCAATCAGGGGACTTTGTTATACTAGAACAGGGGACTTTGTTTTACTCGATCCGGGGCTTTATTATACTCGGTATGGGGACTTTGTTATACTCGATCAGGGGACTTTGTTATACTCGATGAGGAAACTATGTTATACTCGATCTTGGGACTTTGTTAAACTGGATTAGGGGCCTTTGTTATACTCCATTAGGGGCCTTTGTTATACTGGATCAGGGGACTTTGTTGTAATCAATCAGGGGACTTGTTATACTCGATCATGGGGCTTTGTTATACTCGATCAAGAGACTTTGTATATACTCAACTAGGGACTTTGTTATATTCGGTCAGGGGCCTTTCTTATACTCGATCAGGGGGCTTTGTTATGCTCGATGAGGGGACTTTGTTATTCTCAATCAGGGGACTTTGTTATACTCCATCAGGGGACTTAGTTATACTCGATCGGAAAACTTTGTTATACTCGATCATGGGACTTTGTTATACTCCAATAGGGTCCTTTGTTATACTTGATTAGGGGACTGTGTTATACTCGACCAGGGGACTTTGTTATACTCGATAAAGGGCCTTTTTTACACTCGATGAGGGTACTTTGTTATACTCGATCTTGAGACTTTGTTAAACTCGATCAGGGGCCTTTGTTATACTCCATTAGGGGCCTTTGGTATACTGGATCAGTGGACTTTGTTATAATCGATCAGGGGACTTTGTTATGCTCGATGAGGGGGGCTTTGTTATACTCGATCAGAGGGGGACTTTGTTATACTACTTTGTTATAGTCTCAGCGGACTTTGTTATACTCGATCAGGAGACTTTGTTATACTCGATCAGGGGACTTTGTTATACTCGATCAGGGGACTTTGTTATACTCGATCAGGGGACTTTATTATACTCCATTAGGGTCCTTTGTTAACCTCAATCAGGGGACTTAGTTATACTCGATCAGGGAACTTTGGATACTTTGTTATACTCGATGAGGGGGCTTTGTTTAACTCGATCAGGGACTTAGTTATACTCGATCAGGGGACTTTGTTATACTCGATTAGGGGACTTTGTTATACTCGATCTTGAGACGTTGTTATAGTCCATTAGAGTCCTTTATTATACTCGATTAGGGGACTTTGTTATACTCGTTCCGGGGCTTTATTATACGCGATAAGGGGACTTTGTTATACTCGACCAGGGGACTTTGTTATACTCGATCAGGGGACTTTGTTATACTAGATCAGGGGACTTTGTAATACTCGATCCGGGGCTTTATTATACTCGGTAAGGGGACTTTGTTATACTCGATTAGGGGACTTTGTTATACTCGATGAGGGGATTATGTTATACTCGATCTTGGGACTTTGTTAAACTGGATCAGGGGCCTTTGTTATACTCCATTTGGGGCCTTTGTTATACTGGATCAGGGGACTTTGTTATAATCACTCAGGGGACTTTGTTATACTCGATCAGGGGGCTTTGTTATACTCGATCAAGAGACTTTGTATATACTCAACCAGGGACTTTGTGATATTCGTTCAGGAGCCTTTCTTATACTCGATCAGGGGGCTTTGTTATGCTCGATGAGGGGACTTTGTTATTCTCGATCAGGGGACTTTGTTATACTCGATCATGGGACTTTGTTAAATTCGATCTTGGGACTTTGTTAAACTCGATCAGCGGACTTTGTTATACTAGATGAAGGGGCTTTGATTTACTCGATCTTGGGACTTTGTTATACTCGATCAGGGGACTTTGTTTTACTCGATCAGGGACTTTGTTATTTTCGACCAAGGGCCTTTGTTATGCTCGAGTTGGGGAATAGGTTATACTCGATCATGGGGCTTTGTTATACTCGATCAGGGACCTTGTTATACTCGACCAGGGACTTTCTTATACTCGATGAGGGGGCTTTTTTTACTCGATCAGGGGACTGTGTTATACTCGCTCAGGGGACTTTGTTATAGTCGATCAGCGGACTTTGTTATACTCGATCAGGGGACTTTGTTATACTGGATCAGGGGACTTTGTTATACTCGATCAGGGGACTTTGTTATACTCGATCAGGGGACTTTGTTATACTCCATTAGGGTCCTTTGTTAAACTCAATCAGGGGACTTAGTTATACTCGATTAGGGGACTTTGTTAGTCTCGATCAGAGGACTTAGTTATACTCGATCAGGGAACTTTGTTATACTCGATCAGGGGACTTTGTAATACTCGATGAGGGGACTTTGTTATACTCGATCAGGGGACTGTATTTTACTCGATCAGAGGACTTTGTCATACTCGATCTTGGGACTTTGTTATACTCCATTAGGGTCCTTTGTTATTCTCAATCAGGGGACTTAATTATACTCGATCAGGGGACTTTGTTATACTCGATTAGGGGGCTTTGTTATACTCGATCAGGGGACTTTGTTATACTCGATCAGAAGACTTTGTTATACTCGATCTTGGGACTTTGTTATGCTCCATTAGGGTCCTTTGTTAAACTCAATGAGGGGACTTAGTTATACTCGATTAGTGGACTTTGTTAGACTCGATCAGAGGACTTTGTTACACTAGATCAGGGGACTTTGTTATACTCGATGAGGGGGGTTTGTTTAACTCGATCAGGGACTTAGTTATACTCGATCAGAGGACTTTGTTATACTCGATTAGGGGACTTTGTTATACTCGATGTTGAGACGTTGTTATAGTCCATTAGGGTCCTTTATTATACTCGATCAGGTGACTTTGTTATACTCGATCCGGGGCTTTATTATACTCGATAAGGGGACCTTGTTATACTCGACCAGGGGACTTTGTTATACTCGATCAGGGGACTTTGTTATACTAGATCAGGGGACTTTGTTATACTCGATCCGGGGCTTTATTATACTCGGTAAGGGGACTTTGTTATACTCGATCAGGGGACTTTGTTATACTCGATGAGGGGACTATGTTATACTCGATCTTGGGACTTTGTTAAACTGGATCAGGGGCCTTTGTTATACTCCATTAGGGGCCTTTGTTATACTGGATCAGGGGACTTTGTTGTAATCAATCAGGGGACTTTGTTAGACTCTATCAGGGGGCTTTGTTATACTCGATCAAGAGACTTTGTATATAATCAACTAGGGACTTTGTTATATTCGGACAGGGGCCTTTCTTATACTCGATCAGGGGGCTTTGTTATGCTCGATGAGGGGACTTTGTTATTCTCGATCAGGGGACTTTGTTATACTCCATCAGGGGACTTAGTTATACTCGATCGGAAGACTTTGTTATACTCGATCTTGGGACTTTGTTATACTCCAATAGGGTCCTTTGTTATACTTGATCAGGGGACTGTGTTATACTCGACCAGGGGACTTTGTTATACTCGATGAAGGGCCTTTGTTATACTCGATGAGGGTACTTTGTTATACTCGATCTTGGGACTTTGTTAAACTCGATCAGGGGCCTTTGTTATACTCCATTAGAGGCCTTTGTTATAATGGATCAGGGGACTTTGTTATAATCGATCAGGGGACTTTGTTATGCTCGATGAGGGGGCTTTGTTATACTCGATCAGGAGACTTTGTATATACTCAACTAGGGACTTTTTTATATTCGGTCAGGGGCCTTTCTTATACTCGATCAGGGGACGTTGTTATACTCGATCAGGGGGCTTTGTTATACTCGATTAGGGGACTTTGTTATACTCGATCAAGGGGCTTTGTTTTCCTCGATCAAGGGACTTTGTTATACTCGATCAGGGGACTTTGTTATACTCGATCAGGGGACTTTATTATACTCAATCAGCGGACTTTATTATACTCAATCAGCGGACTTTATTATAATCGATTAGGAGACTTTGTTATACTCGATCAGGGGACTTTGTTATACTCGACGAGGTAGCTTTCTTATACTCGATTAGAGGACTTTGTTACACTCGAACAGGGGACTTTGTTATACTCGATCAGAGGACTTTGTTATACTCGATCTTAGGACTTTGTTATACTCCATTAGGGTCCTTTGTTATACTCAATCATGGGACTTAGTTATACTCGATTAGGGGACTTTTTTATACTCGATGAGGGGGCTTTGTTATACTCGATCAGGGGACTTTGTTATACTCCATTAGGGTCCTTTGTTATACTCAATCAGGGGACTTAGTTATGCTCGATCAGGGGACTTTGTTATAATCGATTAGGGGGCTTTGTTATACTCGATCAGGGGACTTTGTTATACTCGATCAGAAGACTTTGTTATACTCGATCTTGGGACTTTGTTATACTCCATTAGGGTCCTTTGTTATACTCAATCAGGGGACTTAGTTATGCTCGATCAGGGGACTTAGTTATACTCGATTAGTGGACTTTGTTAGACTCGATCAGAGGACTTTGTTACACTAGATCAGGGACTTTGTTATACTCGATGAGGGGGCTTTGTTTAACTCGATCAGGGACTTAGTTATACTCGATCAGGGGACTTTGTTATACTCGACCAGGGGACTTTGTTATACTCGATAAAGGGCCTTTTTTACACTCGATGAGGGTACTTTGTTATACTCGATCTTGGGACTTTGTTAAACTCGATCAGGGGCCTTTGTTATACTCCATTAGGGGCCTTTGGTATACTGGATCAGTGGACTTTGTTATAATCGATCAGGGGACTTTGTTATGCTCGATGAGGGGGGCTTTGTTATACTCGATCAGGAGACTTTGTATATACTCAACTAGGGACTTTGTTATATTTGGTTAGGGGCCTTTCTTATACTCGATCAGGGGGCTTTGTTAAACTCGATCAGGGGACTTTGTTATACTCGATCAGGGGGCTTTGTAATACTCGATGAGGGGACTTTGTTATACTCGATCAAGGGGCTTTGTTTTTCTCGATCAAGGGACTTTGTTATACTCGATCAGGGGACTTTCTTATACTCGATCAGGGGACTTTATTATACTCAATCAGCGGACTTTATTATAATCGATTAGGGGACTTTCTTATACTCGATCAGAGGACTTTGTTACACTCGAACAGGGGACTTTGTTATACTCGATCAGGGGACTTTGTTAAACTGGATCAGGGGCCTTTGTTATACTCCATTCGGGGCCTTTGTTATACTCGATCAGGGGACTTTGTTATACTCGATCAGGGGACTTTGTTATACTCGATCAGGGGACTTTGTTATACTCGATCAGGGGACTTTGTTATACTCGATTAGGGGACTTTATTATATTCAATCAGGGGACTTTATTATAATCGATTAGGGGACTTTGTTATACTCGATGAGGGGACTTTGTTATACTCGACGAGGTGGCTTTCTTATACTCGATCAGAGTACTTTGTTACACTCGAACAGGGGACTTTGTTATACTCGATCAGGGGACTTTGTTATACTCGATGAGCGGGCTTTGTTTTACTCGATCAGGGGACTTTGTTATACTCGATCAGGGGACTTTGTTATACTCGATTAGGGGACTTTGTTATACTCGATCAGGGGACTTTGTCATACTCGATCAGGGGACTTTGTTATACTCGATCTTGAGACTTTGTTATATTCCATTAGGGTCCTTTATTATACTCGATCAGGGGACTTAGTTATACTCGGTCAGGGGACTTTGATAAACTCGATCAGGGGACTTTGTTATACTCGATCAGGGGACTTTGTTTTAATCGATCAGAGGACTTTGTTATACTCGATCTTGGGACTTTATTATAATCGATTAGGGACTTTGTTATACTCGATGAGGGGACTTTGTTATACTCGACGAGTGGCTTTCTTATACTCGATCAGAGGTTTTGTTACATAAGACAGGGGACTTGGTTATACTCGATTAGGGACTTTTTCATGTACTCGATGAGGGGGCGCGAACTTTTACTCGATCAGGGGACTTTGTTATACTCGATCAGGGGTGTTTGTTTACTCGATCAGGGGACTTTGTTATATACTCGATTAGGGGACTTTTGTTATACTCGATCAGGGGACTTTGTTATACTCGATGAGGGGACTTTGTTATACTCGATCTTGGGACTTTGTTAAACTCGATCTTGGGACTTTGTTAAACTCGATCAGCGGACTTTGTTATACTCAATCAGGGGGCTTTGATTTATTCGATCTTGGGACTTTGTTATACTCGATCAGGGGACTTTGATTTACTCGATTAGGGACTTTGTTATTTTCGACCAAGGGCCTTTGTTATACTCCAGTTGGGGAATAGGTTATACTCGATCATGGCGCTTTGTTATACTCGATCAGGGACTTTTTTATACTCGCTCAGGGGACTTTGTTATAGTCGGTCAGCGGACTTTGTTATACTCGATCAGGGGACTTTGTTATACTCGATCAGGGGACTTTGTTATACTCGATCAGGGGACTTTGTTATACTCGATCAGGGGACTTTGTTATACTCGATCCAGGGGACTTTGTTATACTCGTCGAGGGGCTTTGTGCTCCTCGATTAGGAGACTTGTTATATACTCGATCAAGGGCTTTGTTTTCCTCGATCAAAGGGACTTTGTTATACTCGATCAGGGGACTTTGTTATATTCGATCAGGGGACTTTATTATACTCAATCAGCGGACTTTATTATACTCAATCAGCGGACTTTATTATAATCGATTAGGAGACTTTGTTATACTCGATCAGGGGACTTTGTTATACTCGACGAGGTGGCTTTCTTATACTCGATTAAAGGACTTTGTTACACTCGAACAGGGGACTTTGTTATACTCGATCAGGGGACTTTGTTATACTCGATGAGGGGTCTTTGTTTTACTCGATCGGGGGACTTTGTTATACTCGATCTTGAGAATTTGTTATACTCCATTAGGGTCCTATATTATACTCGATCAGGGGACTTAGTTATACTCGGTCAGGGGACTTTGTTATACTCGATCAGGGGAATTTGTTATACTCAATGAGGGGACTTTGTTTTAATCGATCAGAGGACTTTGTTATACTCGATCTTGGGACTTTGTTATACTCCATTAGGGTCCTTTGTTATACTCAATCATGGGACTTAGTTATACTCGATTAGGGGACTTTTTTATACTCGATGAGGGGGCTTTGTTATACTCGATCAGGGGACTTTGTTATACTCGATCAAGGGTGTTTGTTTTACAAGATCAGGGGACTTTGTTATACTCGATCAGGGGACTTTTTTATACTCGATCAGGGGACTTTGTTAAACTCGATCAGCGGACTTTGTTATACTCGATCAGGGGGCTTTTATTTACTCGATCTTGGGACTTTGTTATACTCGATCAGGGGACTTTGTTTTACTCGATCAGGGACTTTGTTATTTTCGACCAAGGGCCTTTGTTATACTCGAGTCGGGGAATAGGTTATACTCGATCATGGGACTTTGTTATACTCGATCAGGGACATTGTTATACTCGACCAGGGACTTTCTTATACTCGACGAGGGGGCTTTGTTATACTCGATCAGGGGACTTTGTTATACTCGCTCAGGGGACTTTGTTGTAGTCGATCAGCGGACTTTGTTATACTCGATCAGGGGACTTTGTTATACTCGATCAGGGGACTTTGTTATACTCGATGAGGGGACTTTGTTATACTCGATCAGGGGACTTTGTTATACTCCATTAGGGTCCTTTGTTAAACTCAATCAGGGGACTTAGTTATACTCGATTAAGGGACTTTGTTATACTCGATTAGAGGAGTTTGTTACACTAGATCAGGGGACTTTGTTATACTCGATGAGGGGGCTTTGTTTTACTCGATCAGGGGACTTTGTTATACTCGATCAGGGGACTTTGTTATACTCGCTCAGGGGACTTTGTTATAGTCGATCAGTGGACTTTGTTATACTCGATGGGGAGCTTTGTTATACTCCCGATTAGGGGACTTTTGTTATACCGATCAGGGGAACTTTGTTATACTCGATCTTGAGACTTTCTTATACTCCATTAGGGTCCTTTATTATACTTGATTAGGGGACTTTGTTATACTCGATCAGAGGACTCTGTTACACTAGATCAGGGGACATTGTTATACTCGATGAGGGGGCTTTGTTTTACTCCATCAGGGGACTTTGTTATACTCGATGAGGGGACTTTGTTATACTCGCTCAGGGGACTTTGTTATAGTCGATCAGCGGACTTTGTTAAACTCGATCTTGGGACTTTGTTAAACTCGATCAGCGGACTTTGTTATACTCGATCAGGGGGCTTTGATTTACTCGATCTTGGGACTTTGTTTTACTCGATCAGGGGACTTTGTTTTACTCGATCCAGGGACTTTTTTGTTATTTTCGACCAGGGCGGCCTTTGTTATACTCGAGTCGAGGCCAGTTGCCACTCGATCATAGGGCTTTGTTATACTCGACCAGGGACTTTGTTATGCTCGACGAGGGGGCTTTGTTATACTCGATCAGGGGACTTTGTTATACTCGCTCAGGGGACTTTGTTATAGTCGATCAGCGGACTTTGTTATAGTCGATCAGCGGACTTATTTATACTCGATCAGGAGACTTTGTTATACTCGATCAGGGGACTTTGTTATACTCGATCAGGGGACTTTGTTACACTCGATCAGGGGACTTTATTATACTCCATTAGGGTCCTTTGTTAACCTCAATCAGGGGACTTAGTTATACTCGATTAGGGGACTTTGTTATACTCGATCAGAGGACTTAGTTATACTCGATCAGGGAACTTTGTTATACTCGATCAGGGGACTTTGTTATACTCGATGAGAGGACTTTGATATACTCGATCAGGGGACTTTATTTTACTCGATCAGAGGACTTTGTCATACTCGATCTTGGGACTTTTTTATACTCCATTAGGGTCCTTTGTTATACTCAATCAGGGGACTTAGTTATGCTCGATTAGGGGACTTTGTTATACTCGATTAGGGGGCTTTGTTATAATCGATCAGGGGACTTTGTTATACTCGATCAGGGGACTTTGTTATACTCGATCAGGGGACTTTGTTATACTCGATCAGGGGACTTTGTTATACTCGATCAAGGGACTTTGTTATACTCCATTAGGGTCCTTTGTTAAACTCAATCAGGGGACTTAGTTATACTCGATTAGGGGACTTTGTTAGTCTCGATCAGAGGACTTAGTTATACTCGATCAGGGAACTTTGTTTTACTCGATCAGGGGACTTTGTAATAATCGATGAGGGGACTTTGTTATACTCGATCAGGGGACTGTATTTTACTCGATCAGAGGACTTTGTCATACTCGATCTTGGGACTTTGTTTATATACTGAGGATGCTGGTATTTCTCGATCAGGGGACTTTGTTATACTCCATTAGGGTCCTTTGTTAAACTCAATCAGGGGACTTAGTTATACTCGATTAGGGGACTTTGTTATACTCGATCAGAGGACTTAGTTATACTCGATCAGGGAACTTTGTTATACTCGATCAGGGGACTTTGTAATACTCGATGAGGGGACTTTGTTATACTCGATTAGTGGACTTTGTTAGACTCGATCAGAGGACTTTGTTACACTAGATCAGGGGACTTTGTTATACTCGATGAGGGAGGTTTGTTTAACTCGATCAGGGACTTAGTTATACTCGATCAGGGGACTTTGTTATACTCGATTAGGGGACTTTGTTATACTCGATGTTGAGACGTTGTTATAGTCCATTAGGGTCCTTTATTATACTCGATCAGGTGACTTTGTTATACTCGATCCGGGGCTTTATTATACTCGATAAGGGGATTTTGTTATACTCGACCAGTTGACTTTGTTATACTCGATCCGGGGCTTTATTATACTCGGTAAAGGGACTTTGCTATACTCGATCAGGGGACTTTGTTATACTCGATGAGGGGACTATGTTATACTCGATCTTGGGACTTTGTTAAACTGGATCAGGGGCCTTTGTTATACTCCATTAGGGGCCTTTGTTATACTCTACCAGGGGGCTTTGTTATACTCGATTAGGGGACTTTGTTATACTCGATCAAGGGGCTTTGTTTTTCTCGATCAAGGGACTTTGTTATACTCGATCAGGGGACTTTGTTATACTCGATCAGGGGACTTTATTATACTCAATCAGCGGACTTTATTATACTCAATCAGCGGACTTTATTATAATCGATTAGGAGACTTTGTTATACTCGATCAGGGGACTTTGTTATACTCGACGAGGTGGCTTTCTTATACTCGATTAGAGGACTTTGTTACACTCGAACAGGGGACTTTGTTATACTCGATCAGGGGACTTTGTTATACTCGATGAGGGGGCTTTGTTTTACTCGATCAGGGGACGTTGTTATACTCGATCAGGGGACTTTGTTATACTCGATCAGGGGACTTTGTTATACTCGATCAGGGGACTTTGTCATACTCGATCAGGGGACTTTGTTATACTCGATCTTGAGACTTTGTTATACTCCATTAGGGTCCTTTATTATACTCGATCAGGGGACATAGTTATACTCGGTCAGGGGACTTTGTTATACTCGATCAGGGGAATTTGTTATACTCGATGAGGGGACTTTGTTTTAATCGATCAGAGGACTTTGTTATACTCGATCTTGGGACTTTGTTATACTCCATTAGGGTCCTTTGTTATACTCAATCATGGGACTTAGTTATACTCGATTAGGGGACTTTTTTATACTCGATGAGGGGGCTTTGTTATACTCGATCAGGGGACTTTGTTATACTCGATCAGGGGTGTTTGTTTTATTCGATCAGGGGACATTGTTATACTCGATCAGGGGACTTTGTTATACTCGATCAGGGGACTTTGTTATACTCGACCAGGGGCCTTTGTTATACTCGATCAAATGACTTTGTTATTCTAGATGAGGGGACTTTGTTATACTCGATCTTGGGACTTTGTTAAACTCGATCTTGGGACTTTGTTAAACTCGATCAGCGGACTTTGTTATACTCGATCAGGGGGCTTTGATTTACTCGATCAGGGACTTTGTTATTTTCGACCAAGGGCCTTTGTTATACTCGAGTCGGGGAATAGGTTATTCTCGATCATGGGGCTTTGTTATACACGATCAGGGACTTTGTTATACTCGACCAGGGACTTTCTTATACTCGACGAGGGGGCTTTGTTATACTCGATCAGGGGACTTTTGTTATACTCGCTCAGGGGACTTTGTTATAGTCGATCAGCGGACTTTGTTATACTTGATCAGGGGACTTTGTTATACTCGATGAGGGGACTTTGTTATACTCGATCAGGGGACTTTGTTATACTCGATCAGGGGACTTTGTTATACTCCATTAGGGTCCTTTGTTAAACTCGATCAGGGGACTTAGTTATATTCGATTAGGGGACTTTGTTATACTCGATCAGAGGACTTTGTTACACTAGATCAGGGGATTTTGTTATACTCGATGAGGGGGCTTTGTTTTACTCGAACCGGGGACTTTGTTAAACTCGATCAGGGGACTTTGTTATACTCGATTAGGGGACTTTGTTATAGTCGATCTTGAGACGTTGTTATAGTCCATTAGGGTCCTTTATTATACTCGATAACGGGAATTAATTATACTCGATCAGGGGACTTTGTTATACTCGATTAGGGGACTTTGTTATTCTCGATCAGGGGACTTTATTTTACTCGATCAGCGGACTTTGTTATACTCGATCTTGGGACTTTGTTATACTGCATTAGGGTCCTTTGTTATACTCAATCAGGGACTTAGTTATACTCGATCAGGGGACTTTGTATATTCTCAACTAGGGACTTTGTTATATTCGGTCAGGGGCCTTTGTTATACTGGATCAGGGGACTTTCTTATATTCGATCAGGGGACTTTGTGATACTCGATCAGGGGACTTTGTTATACTCGATCAGGTGGCTTTGTTATACACGATCAGTGGACTTTGTATATTCTCAACTAGAGACTTTGTTATATTCGGTCAGGGGCCTTTGTTATACTGGATCAGGGGACTTTTATATTCGATCAGGGGACTTTGTTATACTCGATCAGGGGACTTTGTTATACTCGATCCGGGGCTTTATTATACTCGGTAAGGGGACTTTGTTATACTCGATCAGGGGACTTTGTTATACTCGATGAGGGGACTATGTTACACTCGATCTTGGGACTTTGTTAAAATGGATCAGGGGCCTTTCTTATACTCCATTAGGGGCCTTTGTTATACTGGATCAGGGGACTTTGTTGTAATCGATCAGGGGACTTTGTTATACTCGATCAAGTGACTTTGTATATACTCAACTAGGGACTTTGTTATATTCGTTCAGGGGCCTTTCTTATACTCGATCAGGGGCTTTGTTATGCTCGATGAGGGGACTTTGTTATTCTCGATCAGGGGACTTTGTTATACTCCGTCAGGGGACTTAGTTATACTCGATCGGAAGACTTTGTTATACTCGATCTTGGGACTTTGTTATACTCCAATAGTGTCCTTTGTTATACTTGATCAGGGGACTTTGTTATACTCGACCAGGGGACTTTGTTATACTCGATAAAGGGCCTTTGTTATACTGGATGAGGGGACTTTGTTTTACTCGAACTTGGGACTTTGTTAAACTCGATCAGGGGCCTTTGTTATACTCCATTAGATGCCTTTGTTATATTGGATCAGGGGACTTTGTTAAAATCGATCAGGGGACTTTGTTATGCTCGATCAGGGGGCATTGTTATTCTCGATCAGGTGACTTTGTTATACTCGATCAGGGGACTTTGTTATACTCGATCAGGGGACTTTATTATACTCAATCAGGGGACTTTATTATAATCGATTAGGGGACTTTGTTATACTCGATCAGGGACTTTGTTATACTCAACGAGGTGGCTTTGTTATACTCGATCAGAGGACTTTGTTACACTCGAACAGGGGACTTTGTTATACTCGATCAGGGGACTTTGTTATACTCGATGTGGGGGCTTTGTTTTACTCGATCAAGGGACTTTGTTATACTCGATCAAGGGACTTTGTTATACTCGATCAGGGGACTTTGTCATACTCGATCAGGGGACTTTGTTATACTCGATCTTGAGACTTTGTTATACTCCTTTAGGGGACTTTGTTATACTCGATGAGGGGACTTTGTTTTAATATATCAGAGGACTTTGTATTACTCGATCTTGGGACCTTGTTATACTCCATTAGGGTCCTTTGTTATACTCAATCATGGGACTTAGTTATACTCGATTAGGGGACTTTTTATACTCGATGAGGGGGCTTTGTTATACTCGATCAGGGACTTTGTTATACTCGATCAGGGGTGTTTGTTTTATTCGATCAGGGGACATTATTATACTCGATCAGGGGACTTTGTTATACTCGATCAGGGGACTTTGTTATTCTTGATGAGGGGACTTTGTTATACTCGATCTTGGGACTTTGTTAAACTCGATCTTTTGACTTTGTTAAACTCGATCAGCGGACTTTGTTATACTCGATCAGGGGACTTTGTTATACTCGCTCAGGGGACTTTGTTATAGTCGATCAGGGGACTTTGTTATACTCGATCAGGGGGCTTTGTTATACTCGATCAAGAGACTTTGTATATACTCAACTAGGGACTTTGTGATATTCGTTCAGGGGCCTCTCTTATACTCGATCAGGGGGCTTTGTTATGCTCGATGAGGGGGCTTTGTTATTCTCGATCAGAGGGACTTTGTTATACTCGATCTTGGGACTTTGTTAAACTCGATCTTGGGACTTTGTTAAACTCGATCAGCGGACTTTGTTATACTCGATGAGGGGGCTTTGATTTACTCGATCTTGGGACTTTGTTATACTCGATCAGGGGACTTTGTTTTTCTCGATCAGGAACTTTGTTATTTTCGACCAAGGGCCTTTGTTATGCTCGAGTCGGGGAATAGGTTATACTCGATCATGGGGCTTTGTTATACTCAATCAGGGACTTTGTTATACTCGACCAGGGACTTTCTTATACTCGATGAGGGGGCTTTGTTTTCGATCAGGGGACTTTGTTATACTCGCTCAGGGGACTTTGTTATAGTCGATCAGCGGACTTTGTTATACTCGATCTGGGGACTTTGTTTATACTGGATCAGGGGACTTTGTGATACTCGATCAGGGGACTTTGTTATACTCGATCAGGGGACTTTGTTATACTCGATCAGGGGACTTTGTTTTACTCGATCAGGGACTTTGTTATTTTCGAAAGGGGCTTTGTTATACTCGAGTCGGGGAATAGGTTATACTCGATCATGGGGCTTTGTTATACTCAATCAGGGACTTTGTTATACTCGACCAGGGACTTTCTTATACTCGATGAGGGGGCTTTGTTTTACTCGATCAGGGGACTTTGTTATACTCGCTCAGGGGACTTTGTTATAGTCGATCAGCGGACTTTGTTATACTCGATCTGGGGACTTTGTTATACTGGATCAGGGGACTTTGTTATACTCGATCAGGGGACTTTGTTATACTCGATCAGGGGACTTTGTTATACTCGATCAGGGGACTTTGTTTTACTCGATCAGGGACTTTGTTATTTTCGACCAAGGGCCTTTGTTATACTCGAGTCGGGGAATAGGTTATACTCGATCATGGGGCTTTGTTATACTCGATCAGGGACTTTGTTATACTCGACCAGGGACTTTCTTATACTCGACGAGGGGTCTTTGTTATACTCGATCAGGGGACTTTGTTATACTCGCTCAGGGGACTTTGTTATAGTCGATCAGCGGACTTTGTTTTACTCGATCAGGGGACTTTGTTATATTCGATCAGGGGACTTTGTTATACTCGATCAGGGGACTTTGTTATACTCGATCAGGGGACTTTGTTATACTCCATTAGGGTCCTTTGTTAAACTCAGTCAGGGGACTTAGTTATACTCGATTAGGGGACTTTGTTATACTCGATCAGAGGACTTTGTTACACTAGATCAGGGGACTTTGTTATACTCGATGAGGGGGCTTTGTTTTACTCGAACCGGGGACTTTGTTATACTCGATCAGGGGACTTTGTTATACTCGATCCGGGGACTTTGTTATACTCGATCAGGGGACTTTGTTATACTCGATCTTGAGACGTTTTTATAGTCCATTAGGGTCCTTTATTATACTCGATCAGGGGACTTTGTTATTCTCGATCAGGGGACTTTATTTTACTCGATCAGCGGACTTTGTTATACTCGATCTTGGGACTTTGTTATACTCGATGAGGGGACTATGTTATACTCGATCTTGAGACTTTGTTAAACTGGATCAGGGGCCTTTGTTATACTCCATTAGGGGCCTTTGTTATACTCGATCAGGGGGCTTTGTTATACTCGATTAGGGGACTTTGTTATACTCGATCAAGGGGCTTTGTTATACTCCATTAGGGTCCTTTGTTATACTCAATCATGGGACTTAGTTATACTCGATTAGGGGACTTTTTTATACTCGATGAGGGGGCTTTGTTATACTCGATCAGGGGATATTGCTATACTCGATCAGGGGTGTTTGTTTTACTCGATCAGGGGACTTTGTTATACTCGATCAGGGGACTTTGTTATACTCGATCAGGGGACTTTGTTATACTCGACCAGGGGCCTTTGTTATACTCGATCAAGGGACTTTGATATTCTAGATGAGGGGGCTTTGTTATACTCGATCTTGGGACTTTGTTAAACTCGATCTTGGGAATTTGTTAAACTCGATCAGCGGACTTTGTTATACTCGATCAGGGGGCTTTAATTTACTCGATCTTGGGACTTTGTTATGCTCGATCAGGGGAATTTGTTTTACTCGATCAGGGACTTTGTTATTTTCGACCAAGGTCCTTTGTTATACTCGAGTCGGGGAATAGGTTATACTCGATCATGGGGCTTTGTTATACTCGATCAGGGACTTTGTTATACTCGACCAGGGACTTTCTTATACTCGGCGAGGGGTCTTTGTTATACTCGATCAGGGGACTTTGTTATACTCGCTCAGGGGACTTTGTTATAGTCGATCAGCGGACTTTGTTTTACTCGATCAGGGGACTTTGTTATATTCGATCAGGGGACTTTGTTATACTCGATCAGGGGACTTTGTTATACTCGATCAGGGGACTTTGTTATACTCCATTAGGGTCCTTTGTTAAACTCAATCAGGGGACTTAGTTATACTCGATTAGAGGACTTTGTTATACTCGATCAGAGGACTTTGTTACACTAGATCAGGGGACTTTGTTATACTCGATGAGGGGGCTTTGTTTTACTCGAACCGGGGACTTTGTTATACTCGATCACGGGACTTTGTTATACTCGATCAGGGGACTTTGTTATACTCGATCTTGAGACGTTGTTATAGTCCATTAGGGTCCTATATTATACTCGATCAGGGGACTTATTTATACTCGATCAGGGGATTTTGTTATACTCGATCAGGGGACTTTGTTATTCTCGATCAGGGGACTTTGTTATACTCGATCTTGGGACTTTGTTATACTGCATTAGGGTCCTTTGTTATACTCAATCAGGGGACTTAGTTATACTCGATTAGGGGACTTTTTTATACTCGATGAGGTGGCTTTGTTATACTCGATCAGGGGACTTTGTTATACTCGATTAGGGGTGTTTGTTTTACTCGGTCAGGGGACTTTGTTATACTCGATCAGGGGACTTTGTTATACTCGATCAGGGGACTTTGTTATACTCGACCAGGGGCCTTTGTTATACTCGATCAAGGGACTTTGATATTCTAGATGAGGGGACTTTGTTATACTCGATCTTGGGACTTTGTTAAACTCGATCTTGGGACTTTGTTAAACTCGATCACCGGACTTTGTTATACTCGATCAGGGGGCTTTGATTTACTCGATCTTGGGACTTTGTTATACTCGATCAGGGGACTTTGTTTTACTCGATCAGGGACTTTGTTATTTTCGACCAAGGGCCTTTGTTATACTCGAGTCGGGGAATAGGTTATACTCGATCATGGGGCTTTGTTATACTCGATCAGGGACTTTGTTATACTCGACCAGGGACTTTCTTATACTCGACGAGGGGTCTTTGTTATACTCGATCAGGGGACTTTGTTATACTCGCTCAGGGGACTTTGTTATAGTCGATCAGCGGACTTTGTTTTACTCGATCAGGGGACTTTGATATATTCGATCAGGGGACTTTGTTATATTCGATCAAGGGACTTTGTTATACTCGATCAGGGGACTTTGTTATACTCCATTAGGGTCCTTTGTTAAACTCAATCAGGGGACTTAGTTATACTCGATTAGGGGACTTTGTTATACTCGATCAGAGGACTTTGTTACACTAGATCAGGGGACTTTGTTATACTCGATGAGGGGGCTTTGTTTTACTCGACCCGGGGACTTTGTTTTACTCGATCAGGGGACTTTGTTATACTCGATCAGGGGACTTTGTTATACTCGATCTTGAGACGTTGTTATAGTCCATTAGGGTCCTTTATTATACTCGATCAGGGGACTTATTTATACTCGATCAGGGGATTTTGTTATACTCGATCAGGGGACTTTGTTATTCTCGATCAGCGGACTTTGTTATACTCGATCTTGGGACTTTGTTATACTGCATTAGGGTCCTTTGTTATACTCAATCAGGGGACTTAGTTATACTCGATCAAGGGACTTTGTATATTCTCAACTAGGGACTTTGTTATATTCGGTCAGGGGCCTTTGTTATACTGGATCAGGGGACTTTCTTATATTCGATCAGGGGACTTTGTGATACTCGATCAGAGGACTTTGTTATACTCGATCAGGTGGCTTTGTTATACACGATCAGTGGGCTTTGTATATTCTCAACTAGAGACTTTGTTATATTCGGTCAGGGGCCTTTGTTATACTGGATCAGGGGACTTTCTTATATTCGATCAGGGGACTTTGTTATACTCGATCAGGGGACTTTGTTATACTCGATCTGGGGCTTCATTATACTCGGTAAGGGGACTTTGTTATACTCGATAAGGGGACTTTGTTATACTCGATGAGGGGACTATGTTACACTCGATCTTGGGACTTTGTTAAAATGGATCAAGGGCCTTTCTTATACTCCATTAGGGGCCTTTGTTATACTGGATCAGGGGACTTTGTTGTAATCGATCAGGGGACTTTGTTATACTCGATCACGGGGTTTTGTTATACTCGATCAAGAGACTTTGTATATACTCAACTAAGGACTTTGTTATATTCGTTCAGGGGCCTTTCTTATACTCGATCAGGGGCTTTGTTATGCTCGATGAGAGGACTTTGTTATTCTCGATCAGGGGACTTTGTTATACTCCATCAGGGGACTTAGTTTTACTCGATCGGAAGACTTTGTTATACTCGATCTTGGGACTTTGTTATACTCCAATAGGGTCCTTTGTTATACTTGATCAGGGGACTTTGTTATACTCGACCAGGGGACTTTGTTATACTCGATAAAGAGCCTTTGTTATACTGGATGAGGGGACTTTGTTTTACTCGATCTTGGGACTTTGTTAAACTCGATCAGGAGCCTTTGTTATACTCCATTAGGGGCCTTTGTTATATTGGATCAGGGGACTTTGTTATAATCGATCAGGGGACTTTGTTATGCTCGATCAGGGTGCTTGTTATACTCGATCAGGGAACTTCATTATACTCAATTAGGGGACTTTATTATAATCGATTAGGGGACTTTGTTATACTCGATCAGGGGACTTTGTTATACTCAACGAGGTGGCTTTGTTATACTCGATCAGAGGACTTTGTTACACTCGAACAGGGGACTTTGTTATACTCGATCAGGGGACTTTGTTATACTCGATGAAGAGGCTTTGTTTTACTCGATCAAGGGACTTTGTTATACTCGATCAGGGGACTTTGTCATACTCGATCAGGGGACTTTGTCATACTCGATCAGGGGACTTTGTTATACTCGATCTAGAGACTTTGTTATACTCCATTAGGGGACTTTGTTTTAATATATCAGAGGACTTTGTTTTACTCGATCTTGGGACTTTGTTATACTCCATTAGGGTCCTTTGTTATACTCAATCATGGGACTTAGTTATACTCGATTAGGGGACTTTTTTATACTCGATGAGGGGGCTTTGTTATACTCGATCAGGGTACTTTGTTATACTCGATCAGGGGTGTTTGTTTTATTCGATCAGGGGACATTGTTATACTCGATCAGGGGACTTTGTTATACTCGATCAGGGGACTTTGTTATACTCGACCAGGGGCCTTTGCTATACTCGATCAGGGGACTTTGTTATTCTTGATGAGGGGACTTTGTTATACTCGATCTTGGGACTTTGTTAAACTCTATCTTTTGACTTTGTTAAACTCGATCAGCGGACTTTGTTATACTCGATCAGGGGGCTTTGATTTACTCGATCTTGGGACTTTGTTATACTCGATCAGGGGACTTTGTTTTACTCGATCAGGGACTTTGTTATTTTCGACCAAGGGCCTTTGTTATACTCGAGTCGGGGAACAGGTTATACTCGATCATGGGGCTTTGTTATACTCGATCAGGGACTTTGTTATACTCGACCAGGGACTTTCTTATACTCGACGAGGGGGCTTTGTTATACTCGATCAGGGGACTTTGTTATACTCGCTCAGGGGACTTTGTTATAGTCGATCAGCGGACTTTGTTATACTCGATCAGGGGACTTTGTTATACTCGATCAGGGGACTTTGTTATACTCGATCAGGGGACTTTGTTATACTCGATCAGGGGACTTTGTTATACTCCATTAGGGTCCTTTTTTAAACTCAATCAGGGGACTTAGTTATACTCGATTAGGGGACTTTGTTATACTCGATCAGAGGACTTTGTTATACTCGATCAGGGGACTTTGTTATACTCGATCTTGAGACGTTGTTATAGTCCATTAGGGTCCTTTATTATACTCGATTAAGGGACTTAGTTATACTCGATGAGGGGACTTTGTTATACTCGATGAGGGGACTTTGTTATTCTCGATGAGGGGACTTTATTTTACTCGATCAGCGGAGTTTGTTATACTCGATCTTGGGACTTTGTTATACTGCATTAGGGTCCTTTGTTATACTCAATCAAGGGACTTAGTTATACTCGATCAAGAGACTTTGTATATACTCAACTAGGGACTTTGTTATATTCGTTCAGGGGCCTTTCTTATACTCGATCAGGGGCTTTGTTATGCTCGATGAGAGGACTTTGTTATTCTCGATCAGGGGACTTTGTTATACTCCATCAGGGGACTTAGTTTTACTCGATCGGAAGACTTTGTTATACTCGATCTTGGGACTTTGTTATATTCCAATAGGGTCCTTTGTTATACTTGATCAGGGGACTTTGTTATACTCGACCAGGGGACTTTGTTATACTCGATAAAGAGCCTTTGTTATACTGGATGAGGGGACTTTGTTTTACTCGATCTTGGGACTTTGTTAAACTCGATCAGGAGCCTTTGTTATACTCCATTAGGGGCCTTTGTTATATTGGATCAGGGGACTTTGTTATAATTGATCAGGGGACTTTGTTATGCTCGATCAGGGTGCTTGTTATACTCGATCAGGGAACTTCATTATACTCAATTAGGGGACTTTATTATAATCGATTAGGGGACTTTGTTATACTCGATCAGGGGACTTTGTTATACTCAACGAGGTGGCTTTGTTATACTCGAACAGAGGACTTTGTTACACTCGAACAGGGGACTTTGTTATACTCGATCAGGGGACTTTGTTATACTCGATGAAGAGGCTTTGTTTTACTCGATCATAGGGACTTTGTTATACTCGATCAGGGGACTTTGTCGATCAGGGGACTTTGTCATACTCGATCAGGGGACTTTGTTATACTCGATCTAGAGACTTTGATTAGGGGACTTTGTTTTCTCGATCAGGGACTTTGTTTTACTCGATCTTGGGACTTTGTTATACTGCATTAGGGTCCTTTGTTATACTCAATCAGGGACTTAGTTATACTCGATCAGGGGACTTTGTATATTCTCAACTAGGGACTTTGTTATATTCGGTCAGGGGCCTTTGTTATACTGGATCAGGGGACTTTCTTATATTCGATCAGGGGACTTTGTGATACTCGATCAGGGGACTTTGTTATACTCGATCAGGTGGCTTTGTTATACACGATCAGTGGACTTTGTATATTCTCAACTAGAGACTTTGTTATATTCGGTCAGGGGCCTTTGTTATACTGGATCAAGGGACTTTTATATTCGATGAGGGGACTTTGTTATACTCGATCAGGGGACTTTGTTATACTCGATGAGGGGACTATGTTACACTCGATCTTGGGACTTTGTTAAAATGGATCAGGGGCCTTTCTTATACTCCATTAGGGGCCTTTGTTATACTGGATCAGGGGACTTTGTTGTAATCGATCAGGGGACTTTGTTATACTCGATCAAGAGACTTTGTATATACTCAACTAGGGACTTTGTTATATTCGTTCAGGGGCCTTTCTTATACTCGATCAGGGGCTTTGTTATGCTCGATGAGGGGACTTTGTTATTCTCGATCAGGGGACTTTGTTATACTCCATCAGGGGACTTAGTTATACTCGATCGGAAGACTTTGTTATACTCGATCTTGGGACTTTGTTATACTCCAATAGGGTCCTTTGTTATACTTGATCAGGGGACTTTGTTATACTCGACCAGGGGACTTTGTTATACTCGATAAAGGGCCTTTGTTATACTGGATGAGGGGACTTTGTTTTACTCGATCTTGGGACTTTGTTAAACTCGATCAGGGGCCTTTGTTATACTCCATTAGGGGCCTTTGTTATATTGGATCAGGGGACTTTGTTATTATCGATCAGGGGACTTTGTTATGCTCGATCAGGGGGCTTTGTTATTCTCGATCAGGGGACTTTGTTATACTCGATCAGGGGACTTTGTTATACTCGATCAGGGAACTTTATTATACTCAATCAGGGGACTTTATTATAATCGATTAGGGGACTTTGTTATACTCGATCAGGGGACTTTGTTATACTCAACGAGGTGGCGTTGTTATACTCGATCAGAGGACTTTGTTACACTCGAACAGGGGACTTTGTTATACTCGATCAGGGGACTTTGTTATACTCGATGAGGGGGCTTTGTTTTACTCGTTCAAGAGACTTTGTTATACTCGATCAGGGGACTTTGTTATACTCGATCAGGGGACTTTGTCATACTCGATCAGGGGACTTTGTTATACTCGATCTTGAGACTTTGTTATACTCCATTAGGGGACTTTGTTTTAATATATCAGAGGACTTTGTTTTACTCGATCTTGGGACTTTGTTATACTCCATTAGGGTCCTTTGTTATACTCAATCATGGGACTTAGTTATACTCGATTAGGGGACTTTTTTATACTCGATGAAGGGGCTTTGTTATACTCGATCAGGGGACTTTGTTATACTCGATCAGGGGTGTTTGTTTTATTCGATCAGGGGACATTGTTATACTAGGGTGTGTCATACGGAGGCGAATTTTTTTTTTTGAGTTTGAAAAATCGGCCCATGGTATTAATGATGTAGTTCTATGTGCAAAATCATGTGATATCTTCAGATTTGAAAAGTTTTCATTTTCTGCTAGGTAAATTTTAACTTGAAATCTTATGAAAATTCAGTATTCCCACCCTTTTACCAACACCACTAAATAGCTTATTTAAAGTAAAGTAAATGTATCAGGTTAATTTATTAGGATGAAAATGATCCAGAATAGTGAAACGAATGATCTTGACACATTTATTAAATTTAATATTCCTTTAGAAAACAAAATCATCAAATACAAAAACCGGTTTTACTACTACGACCCGGTGTTGCTGCACACCATAGAGAACATGTCTTTCTTGCTTCTGTTTCTACTCATCACCTCCCTGCTGACCACCTGAGCTCGGATGTAGCCTTCCCTCCTCTCCTGGCTGTACACGTGACTGCTGGCCTCGCTCACTTGCTGGACACAACGCTCTATACTCTGGGTGTGCGAGGGCCAGGCAGGGATATGCATGGGGTTGTCCAGGAAAGCTCTGACTTGAACATTGGTGAGGCTGCAGGTAAGAGGGGGCTCACTGCCAGCCTGGATGTTATCCAGATCTATGAGATCAGTGAGGGTCTTGGCACCTAGATTGACTTCAAGAGTCTTCCTGACCCTGAAGGAATCGTCACCAACTGATTCGTCATGCCCAGATCCTCTCATAAGTCTCATATCCAAGATCTTTTTGACTGCCACTCTTCTCTCCTCCTCATCCTTACTGCAGAGCATTGTCTGCAGAACTGCCTCAGGATGAGCATACCAGGAAGATCTCCTCACAGTCTGCTCCACAATCTGAACAACCTTCCTTGGCTGACTCCTCAGGAGCTCAAGCTGGAAGAGAACATGCCTCGGACCTTCGGAGAACGATGACTTGACCCTGGTGTTGAACCAATTTGGCAAGTAGACACTCACGATGAATTGGACAATAAGTCTCAGGTTGTGAAGCTGGTTCCCTTTCAGTTTATGATGAGCGACCCAAATTCTGCAGAACCTGAGAGCCGTTGTGAACCACCTAGAATGTGAGACTGGACCTATCTGCAGGTAAGCAAGTCTATCAGGCATGACCCCAGTTTTGATGGCACTGAAAATCATGTAACCATAGTACTGGTCAGTACTCAGGTCGTCAATGACAGTATGTGCAAGCTCAACGAGTGGAGGGCCAACTGTGATTTTTTCAAAGCTCGGATTTATTTCTAACTCAGTGGCAGAGTCCAGCATCTTGCCAAGAGGAAACCATCTGTTGTTTGAAAGAGTCTTGCCATCCAGCTCCTGGATCAGATGTCTGAGTGGCAACTCGTTGGTGTGGAGGTCACAAACAATCCAGACCAGCTTCCTCCCAATCTTCCGCTCTATCCACTGTATGACCCCCCTTGCCACCCTGTGTTCGTGTTGATGCTGTCCCCTCCAATGGCCTGCAGGGTCTGGTCTACGTTCCTCTCTCTGACCCAGTTCACAATGTTATCTGCCACTATCTCAGCTGGTTTCCTGATGTCATCGTTCTCTGGAGTGAAATGCCACAAATACTTCCCTCCTGGTTCACTGCAGCAGGAGTAGTGTTCCTCCTTCACCATGGCAGGGAACAACTTGTCAGAATCTCCAACTTTCATGAACACTTTAGTGTCATCCCTTCTCCCATCAAAGAACAAACAATTGATTCCATTTTCTCTTATCCCCTTATCAAACTCCTCTTCTAGGTTACTGACAAGTTTCTCCTGAGCTCTCCTTACTTTGTTATGATCTATCACCAGGTGAACATCATCAGGTGTTGTCAAACCACCGTCAATCCAGGCAGCTGTTGCTATCTCTGCAGTTTCTCTGAGACCAGTGTGGTGTCGCATGCTGGCCAGAGCTATGCTCGGGATATCTTTTCTATTTCGAATCTTATGCCTGGAAGGTTTGGGATCATTATTTTCTGGGTTAGGGACAAAGTCACCATTCTCCTGGTCAGCACTCGGATCAGCCATGGGGAAGTCATTAAACTCTGAATCAGCTTGACTCCAATCATCGGCCTTTTTTACCTCACCCTGGGCCTTCTCAAGTCTCTTTTCCTCGGCAACTCTTCTCCTCTTCTGTCTCTCTGTGGCAGCCTCCTGTCTCTTGGACTCCGGAATATCTTGGCTAGAAATCATGAGAGCCCCTATACTGCCAGTCTTCTCTCTCTGTGCTTTGATAAATGCCAGTTCGATCACAGGAATCTTCAGTTCACGCTTGCAAATACAGGAGATGTGGGCCTCGGATTTACAGTCACGATCGCATCCAAACTCAGGACAGAGAACAATTGGGCACTTGCAAGTAATTATGTCAAATAACTGGTCCAGTTGCTTGGCAAAGCTGTCCTTAACTGCAAGTTTTCCTCTCCCAAGAGAGATATCTCTTGCCTTTTCCCAACTGGCTAGCAGTCTCTCACTAATCTTCTTCTGACTTGTTATGACTGGAGGCTTGAACTGAGCGTTAGCCAGAGTGTACTGTGCCAAGACAGCTTTGGTCATATCACTGGCAATGTCTTTGTTTGTGTAAGTTCTTTGGTTCTTTTCACTGATTTGCCTGATTAAAACACCGTATCTCAAAGCATCTCTCAATGTAGGCAACTCCGACTTCAGGGGCTCTCTCCCAAACCCAAGATAGTGACTGAGATGGCTGGATTTTTGGTTCCTCGTCCTGACACAAGCAGCCATCGCAAATATTATCAACTTATAAATGCATCAGAATCTGAAACAGAAAAAAATATTGTTAGTTGGGTTGTTAAAGAATGAAGTCAGAAAGCAATGTTCACTATTTAATTGTAATGCACTAATGCAGCTGTACGTTAGATTTTCGATAAATTCACGCTAAAATTTACCTAGCAAAAGGTTGCAAAATATTGAAACTGAAATTATTTTCTGTTTATATACACTAAAATCTACCAAAAAAGTGATGGGCCATTAGTTTTAGCTGATCTTCCCTCCTATGACACACCCTATTGTTATACTCGATCAGGGGACTTTGTTATACTCGATCAGGGGACTTTGTTATACTCGACCAGGGGACTTTGCTATACTCGATCAGGGGACTTTGTTATACTCGATGAGGGGACTATGTTACACTCGATCTTGGGACTTTGTTAAAATGGATTAGGGGCCTTTCTTATACTCCATTAGGGGCCTTTGTTATACTGGATCAGGGGACTTTGTTGTAATCGATCAGGGGACTTTGTTATACTCGATCACGGGGTTTTGTTATACTCGATCAAGAAACTTTGTATATACTCAACTAGGGACTTTGTTATATTCGTTCAGGGGCCTTTCTTATACTCGATCAGGGGCTTTGTTGTGCTCGATGAGGGGACTTTGTTATTCTCGATCAGGGGACTTTATTATACTCCATCAGGGGACTTAGTTATACTCGATCGGAAGACTTTGTTATACTCGATCTTGGGACTTTGTTATACTCCAATAGGGTCCTTTGTTATACTTGATCAGGGGACTTTGTTATACTCGACCAGGGGACTTTGTTATACTCGATAAAGGGCTTTTCTTATACTGGATGAGGGGACTTTGTTTTACTCGATCTTGGGACTTTGTTAAACTCGATCAGGGGCCTTTGTTATACTCCATTAGGGGCCTTTGTTATATTGGATCAGGGGACTTTGTTATAATCGATCAGGGGACTTTGTTATGCTCGATCAGGGGGCTTTGTTATACTCGATCAGGGGACTTTATTATACTCAATTAGGGGACTTTATTATAATCGATGAGGGGACTTTGTTATACTCGATCAGGGGACTTTGTTATTCTCAACGAGGTGGCTTTGTTATACTCGATCAGAGGACTTTGTTACACTCGAACAGGGGACTTTGTTATACTCGATCAGGGGACTTTGTTATACTCGATGAGGGGGCTTTGTCTTACTCGATCAAGGGACTTTGTTATACTCGATCAGGGGACTTTGTTATACTCGATCAGGGGACTTTGTCATACTCGATCAGGGGACTTTGTTATACTCGGTCTTGAGACTTTGTTATACTCCATTAGGGGACTTTGTTTTAATATATCAGAGGGCTTTGTTTTACTCGATCTTGGGACTTTGTTATACTCCATTAGGGTCCTTTGTTATACTCAATCATGGGAATTAGTTATACTCGATTAGGGGACTTTTTTATACTCACTGAGGGGGCTTTGTTATACTCGATCAGGGGACTTTGTTATACTCGATCAGGGGTGTTTGTTTTATTCGATCAGGGGACATTGTTATACTCGATCAGGGGACTTTGTTATACTCGATCAGGGGACATTGTTATACTCGACCAGGGGCCTTTGGTATACTCGATCAGGGGACTTTGTTATTCTTGATGAGGGGACTTTGTTATACTCGATCTTGGGACTTTGTTAAACTCGATCTTTTGACTTTGTTAAACTCGATCAGCGGACTTTGTTATACTCGATCAGGGGGCTTTGATTTACTCGATCTTGGGACTTTATTATACTCGATCAGGGGGCTTTGTTTTACTCGATCGGGGGACTTTGTTATACTCGATCAGGGGACTTTGTTATACTCGATCAGGGGACTTTGTTATACTCGATCAGGGGACTTTGTTATACTCGATCTTGAGACTTTGTTATACTCCATTAGGGTCCTTTACTATACTCGATCAGGGGACATAGTTATACTCGGTCAGAGGACTTTGTTATAATCGATCAGGGGAATTTGTTATACTCGATGAGGGGACTTTGTTTTAATCGATCAGAGGACTTTGATATACTCGATCTTGGGACTTTGTTATACTCCATTAGGGTCCTTTGTTATACTCAATCATGGGACTTAGTTATACTCGATTAGGGGACTTTTTTATACTCGATGAGGGGGCTTTGTTATACTCGATCAGGGGACTTTGTTATACTCGATCAGGGGTTTTTGTTTTACTCGATCAGGGGACTTTGTTATTCTCGATCAGGGGACTTTGTTATACTCGATCAGGGGACTTTGTTATGCTCGACCAGGGGCCTTTGTTATACTCGATCAAGGGACTTTGTTATTCTAGATGAGGGGACTTTGTTATACTCGATCTTGGGACTTTGTTAAACTCGATCTTGGGACTTTGTTAAACTCGATCAGCGGACTTTGTTATACTCGATCAGGGGGCTTTGATTTACTCGATCTTGGGACTTTGTTATACTCGATCAGGGGACTTTGTTTTACTCGATCAGGGACTTTGTTATTTTCGACCAAGGGCCTTTGTTATACTCGAGTCGGGGAATAGGTTATACTCCATCATGGGGCTTTGTTATACTCGATCAGGGACTTTCTTATACTCGACGAGGGGGCTTTGTTATATTCGATCAGGGGACTTTGTTTTACTCGCTCAGGGGACTTTGTTATAGTCGATCAGCGGACTTTGTAATACTCGATCAGGGGACTTTGTTATATTCGATCAGGGGACTTTGTTATACTCGATCAGGGGACTTTGTTATACTCGATCAGGGGACTTTGTTATACTCCATTAGGGTCCTTTGTTAAACTCAATCAGGGGACTTAGTTATACTCGATTAGGGGACTTTGTTATACTCGATCAGAGGACTTTGTTACACTAGATCAGAGGACTTTGTTATACTCGATGAGGGGGCTTTGTTTTACTCGATCCGGGGACTTTGTTATACTCGATCAGGGGACTTTGTTATACTCGATCTTGAGACGTTGTTATAGTCCATTAGGGTCCTTTATTATACTCGATCAAGGGACTTAGTTATACTCGATCAGGGGACTTTGTTATACTCGATGAGGGGACTTTGTTATTCTCGATCAGGGGACTTTATTTTACTCGATCAGCGGACTTTGTTATACTCGATCTTGGGACTTTGTTATACTGTATTAGGGTCCTTTGTTATACTCAATCAAGGGACTTAGTTATACTCGAACAGGGGACTTTGTATATTCTCAACTAGGGACTTTGTTATATTCGGTCAGGGGCCTTTGTTATACTGGATCAGGGGAATTTCTTATATCCGATCAGGGGATTTTGTTATACTCGATCAGGGGACTTTGTTATACTCGATCAGGTGGCTTTGTTATACACGATCAGTGGACTTTGTATATTCTGAACTAGAGACTTTGTTATATTCGGCCAGGGGCCTTTGTTATACTGGATCAGGGGACTTTTATATTCGATCAGGGGACTTTGTTATACTCGATCAGGGGACTTTGTTATACTTGATCCGGGGCTTTATTATACTCGGTAAGGGGACAATGTTATACTCGATCAGGGAACTTTGTTATACTCGAGGAGGGGTCTATGTTACACTCGATCTTGGGACTTTGTTAAAATGGATCAGGGGCCTTTCTTATACTCCATTAGGGGCCTTTGTTATACTGGATCAGGGGACTTTGTTGTAATCGATCAGTGGACTTTGTTATACTCGATCGAGAGACTTTGTATATACTCAACTAGGGACTTTGTTATATTCGTTCAGCGGCCTTTCTTATACTCGATTAGGGGCTTTGTTATGCTCGATGAGGGGACTTTGTTATTCTCGATCAGGGGACTTTGTTATACTCCATCAGGGGACTTAGTTATACTCGATCGGAAGACTTTGTTATACTCGATTTTGGGACTTTGTTATACTTCAATAGGGTACTTTGTTATACTTGATCAGGGGACTTTGTTATACTCGACCAGGGGACTTTGTTATACTCGATAAAGGGCCTTTGTTATACTGGATGAGGGAACTTTGTTTTACTCGATCTTGGGACTTTGTTAAACTCGATCAGGGGCCTTTGTTATACTCCATTAGGGGCCTTTGTTATATTGGATCAGGGGACTTTGTTATAATCGATCAGGGGACTTTGTTATGCTCGATCAGGGGGCTTTATTATTCTCGATCAGGGGACTTTGTTATACTCGATCAGGGGACTTTGTTATACTCGATCAGGGGACTTTATTATACTCAATCAGGGGACTTTATTATAATCGATTAGGGGACTTTGTTATACTCGATCAGGGGAATTTGTTATACTCAACGAGGTGGCGTTGTTATACACGATCAGAGGACGTTGTTACACTCGAACAGGGGACTTTGTTATTCTCGATCAGGGGACTTTGTTATACTCGATGAGGGGCTTTGTTTTACTCGATGAAGGGACTTTGTTATACTCGATCAGGGGACTTTGTCATACTCGATCAGGGGACTTTGTTATACTCGATCTTGAGACTTTGTTATACTCCATTAGGGGACTTTGTTTTAATGTATCAGAGGACTTTGTTTTACTCGATCTTGGGACTTTGTTATACTCCATTAGGGTCCTTTGTTATACTCAATCATGGGACTTAGTTATACTCGATTAGGGGACTTTTTTATACTCGATGAGGTGGCTTTGTTATACTCGATCAGGGGACTTTGTTATACTCGATCAGGGGTGTTTGTTTTATTCGATCAGGGGACATTGTTATACTCGATCAGGGGACTTTGTTATACTCGATCAGGGGACTTTGTTATACTCGACCAGGGGCCTTTGCTATACTCGATCAAGGGACTTTGTTATTCTTGATGAGGGGACTTTGTTATACTCGATCTTGGGACTTTGTTAAACTCGATCTTTTGACTTTGTTAAACTCGATCAGCGGACTTTGTTATACTCGATCAGGGGGCTTTGATTTACTCGATCTTGGGACTTTGTTATACTCGATCAGGGGACTTTGTTTTACTCGATGAGGGACTTTGTTATTTTCGACCAAAGGCCTTTGTTATACTCGAGTCGGGGAATAGGTTATACTCGATCATGGGGCTTTGTTGTACTCGATCAGGGACTTTGTTATACTCGACCAGGAACTTTCTTATACTCGACTAGGGGGCTTTGTTATACCCGATCAGGGGACTTTGTTATACTCGCTCAGGAGACTTTGTTATAGTTGATCAGCGGACTTTGTTATACTCGATCAGGGAGTTTGATATTCTCGATCAGGGACTTTATTTTACTTGATCAGCGAACTTTGTTATACTCGATCTTGGGACTTTTTATACAGAATTAGGCTCCTTTATTTATACTCAATCAGGGACTTAGTTATACTCGATCAAGGGGACTTTGTTATACTCGTTAGGGGCTTTATTGGAGCTCGATCTGGGACTTTGTTAAACTCGATCTTGGGACTTTGTTAAACTTGATCCAGACTTTGATATACTCGATCAAGGGGCTTTGATTTACTCGATCTTGGGACTTTGTTATACTCGATCAGGGACTTTGTTACACTAGATCCAGGGACTTTCAGTATTATACTCGATGAGGGGCTTTGTTATACTCGATTAAGGGACTTTGTTATACTCGACCAGGGACTTTCTTATACTCGATGAGGGGGCTTTGTTTTACTCGATCAGGGGACTTTGTTATACTCGCTCAGGGGACTTTGTTATAGTCGATCAGGGGACTTTGTTATACTAGATCAGGGAACTTTGTTATACTCGATCCGTGGCTTTATTATACTCGGTAAGGGGACTTTGTTATACTCGATCAGGGGACTTTGTTATACTCGACCAGGGGCCTTTGCTATACTCGATCAGGGGATTTTCTTATATTCGATCAGGGGACTTTGTTATACTCGATCAGGGGACTTTGTTTTACTCGATCAGGGGCCTTTCTTGTACTCCATTAGGGGCCTTTGTTATACTGGATCAGGGGACTTTGTTGTAATCGATCAGGGGACTTTGTTATACTCGATCACGGGGTTTTGTTATAATCGATCAAGAGACTTTGTATATACTCAACTAGGGACTTTGTTATATTCGTTCAGGGGCCTTTCTTATACTCGATCAGGGGCGTTGTTATGCTCGATGAGGGGACTTTGTTATTCTCGATCAGGGGACTTTGTTATACTCCATTAGGGGACTTAGTTATACTCGATTGGAAGACTTTGTTATACTCGATCTTGGGACTTTGTTATACTCCAATTAGGGTCCTTTTGTTATACTTGATCAGGGGACTTTGTTATGCTCGATCAGGGGGCTTTGTTATACTCGATCAGGGGACTTTATTATACTCAATTAGGGGACTTTATTATAATCGATTAGGGGACTTTGTTATACTCGATCAGGGGCCTTTGTTATACGCAACGAGGTGGCTTTGTTATACTCGATCAGAGGACTTTGTTACACTCGAACAGGGGACTTTGTTATACTCGATGAGGGGACTTTGTTATACTCGATGAGGGGACTTTGTCATACTCGATGAGAGGACTTTGTTATCCTCGACCAGGGGCCTTTGCTATACTCGATCAGGGGACTTTGTTATTCTTGATGAGGGGACTTTGTTATACTCGATCTTGGGACTTTGTTAAACTCGATCTTTTGACTTTGTTAAACTCGATCAGCGGACTTTGTTATACTCGATCAGGGGCTTTTGGTTACTCGATCTTGGGACTTTGTTATACTCGATCAGGGGGCTTTGTTTTACTCGATCGGGGGACTTTGTTATACTCGATCAGGGGACTTTGTTATACTCGATCAGGGACTTTCGTATACTCGATCAGGGGACTTTGTTATACTCGATCTTGAGACTTTGTTATACTCCATTAGGGTCCTTTATTATACTCGATCAGGGGACATAGATATACTCGGTCAGGGGACTTTGTTATACTCGATCAGGGGAATTTGTTATACTCGATGAGGGGACTTTGTTTTAATCGATCAGAGGAATTTGTTATACTCGATCTTGGGACTTTGTTATACTCCATTAGGGTCCTTTGTTATACTCAATCATGGAACTTAGTTATACTCGATTAGGGGACTTTTTTATACTCGATGAGGGGGCTTTGTTATACTCGATCAGGGGACTTTGTTATACTCGATCAGGGGTGTTTGTTTTACTCGATCATGGGACTTTGTTATACTCGATCAGGGGAGTTTGTTATACTCGATCAGGGGACTGTGTTATACTCGACCAGGGGCCTTTGTTATACTCGATCAAGGGACTTTGTTATTCTCGATGAGGGGACTTTGTTATACTCGATCTTGGGATTTTGTTAAACTCGATCATGGGACTTTGTTAAACTCGATTAACGGACTTTGTTATACTCGATCAGGGGGCTTTGATTTACTCGATGTTGGGACTTTGTTATACTCGATCAGGGGACTTTGTTTTACTCGATCAGGGACTTTGTTATTTTCGACCAAGGGCCTTTGTTATACTCGAGTCGGGGAATAGGTTTTACTCGATCATGGGGCTTTATTATACTCGATCAGGGACTTTGTTATACTCGACCAGGGACTTTCTTATACTCGACGAGGGGGCTTTGTTATACTCGATCAGGGGACTTTGTTATACTCGCTCAGGGGACTTTGTTATAGTCGATCAGCGGACTTTGTTATACTCGATCAGGTGACGGTGTTATACTCGATCAGGGTACTTTGTTATACTCGATCAGGGGACTTTGTTATACTCGATCAGGGGACTTTGTTATACTCCATTAGGGTCCTTTGTTAAAGTCAATCAGGGGACTTAGTTATACTCGATTAGGGGAATTTGTTATACTCGATCAGAGGACTTTGTTACACTAGATCAGGGGACTTTGTTATACTCGATGAGGGGGCTTTGAACACTCGATCCGGGGACTGTTATACTCGATCAGGACTTTGTTATACTCGATCAGGGACTTTGACATTATACTCGATAGAGACGTTGTTACTTATAGTCCATTGTTAAAGGGTCCTTTATTATATACTCGATCAAAGGGACTTAGTTATACTCGATCAGGGGACTTTGTTATACTCGATCAGGGGACTTTGTTATTCTCGATCAGGGGACTTTATTTTACTCGATCAGCGGACTTTGTTATACTCGATCTTGGGACTTTGTTATACTGCATTAGGGTCCTTTGTTATACTCAATCAAGGGATTTAGTTATACTCGATCAGGGGACTTTGTATATTCTCAACTAGGGACTTTGTTAAATTCGGTCAGGGGCCTTTGTTATACTGGATCAGGGGACTTTCTTATATTCGATCAGGGGACTTTGTGATACTCGATCAGGGGACTTTGTCATACTCGATCAGGTGGCTTTGTTATACACGATCAGTGGACTTTGTATATTCTGAACTAGAGACTTTGTTATATTCGGTCAGGGGCCTTTGTTATACTGGATCTGGGAACTTTTATATTCGATCAGGGGACTTTGTTATACTCGATCAGGGGACTTTGTTATACTCGATCCGGGGCTTTATTATACTCGGTAAGGGGACTTTGTTATACTCGATCAGGGGACTTTGTTATACTCGATGAGGGGACTATGTTACACTCTATCTTGGGACTTTGTTAAAATGGATCAGGGGCCTTTCTTATACTCCATTAGGGGCCTTTGTTATACTGGATCAGGGGACTTTGTTGTAATCGATCAGTGGACTTTGTTATACTCGATCAAGAGACTTTGTATATACTCAACAAGGGACTTTGTTATATTCGTTCAGGGGCCTTTCTTATACTCGATTAGGGGCTTTGTTATGCTCGATGAGGGGACTTTGTTATTCTCGATCAGGGGACTTTGTTATACTCCATCAGGGGACTTAGTTATACTCGATCGGAAGACTTTGTTATACTCGATCTTGGGACTTTGTTATACTTCAATAGGGTACTTTGTTATACTTGATCAGGAGACTTTGTTATACTCGACCAGGGGACTTTGTTATACTCGATAAAGGGCCTTTGTTATACTGGATGAGGGGACTTTGTTTTACTCGATCTTGGGACTTTGTTAAACTTGATAAAGGGCCTTTGTTATACTCCATTAGGGGCCTTTGTTATATTGGATCAGGGGACTTTGTTATAATCGATCAGGGGACTTTGTTATGCTCGATCAGGGGCTTTGTTATTCTCGATTAGGGGACTTTGTTATACTCGATCAGGGGACTTTGTTATACTCGATCAGGGGACTTTATTATACTCATTCAGGGGACTTTATTATAATCGATTAGGGGACTTTGTTATACTCGATCAGGGGACTTTGTTATACTCAACGAGGTGGCGTTGTTATACTCGATCAGAGGACTTTGTTACACTCGAACAGGGGACTTTGTTATTCTCGATCAGGGGACTTTGTTATACTCGATGAGGGGGCTTTGTTTTACTCGATCAGGGGACTTTGTCATACTCGATCAGGGGACTTTGTCATACTCGATCAGGGGACTTTGTTATACTCGATCTTGAGACTTTGTTACACTCCATTAGGGGACTTTGTTTTAATATATCAGAGGACTTTGTTTTACTCGATCTTGGGACTTTGTTATACTCCATTAGGGTCCTTTGTTATACTCAATCATGGGACTTAGTTATACTCGATTAGGGGACTTTTTTATACTCGATGAGGGGGCTTTGTTATACTCGATCAGGGGACTTTGTTATACTCGATCAAGGGTGTTTGTTTTATTCGATCAGGGGACATTGTTATACTCGATCAGGGGACTTTGTTATACTCGATCAGGGGACTTTGTTATACTCGACCAGGGGCCTTTGCTATACTCGATCAGGGGACTTTGTTATTCTTGATGAGGGGACTTTGTTATACTCGATCTTGGGACTTTGTTAAACTCGATCTTATGACTTTGTTAAACTCGATCAGCGGACTTTGTTATACTCGATCATGGGGCTTTGTTGTACTCGATCAGGGACTTTGTTATACTCGACCAGGAACTTTCTTATACTCGACGAGGGGGCTTTGTTATACTCGATCAGAGGACTTTGTTATACTCGGTCAGGGGACTTTGTTATAATCGATAAGCGGACTTTCTTATACTCGATCAGGGGACATTGTTATACTCGATCAGGGGACTTTGTTATACTCGATCAGGGGACTTTGTTATACTCGATCCATGGGACTTTGTTAAACTCGATCAGGGGACTTTGTTATACTCGTCGAGGCGGCTTTGTTATACTCGATTAGGAGACTTTGTTATACTCGATCAGACAACTTTGTTACACTAGATCAGGGGACTTTGTTATACTCGATGAGGGGGCTTTGTTTTACTCGATCAGGGGACATTGTTATACTCGATCAGGGGACTTTATTACATTCGATCAGGGGACTTTGTTATACTCGATCTTGAGACTTTGTTATAGTCCATTAGGGTCCTTTATTATACTCGATCAGGGGAATTTGTAATACTCGATCAGGGGACTTTGTTATACCCGATCAGGGGACTTTGTTATACTCGATCAAGGGACTTTATTTTACTCGATCAGAGGATTTTGTTATACTCGATCTTGGGACTTTGTTATACTCCATTAGGGTCCTTTGTTATACTACATCAGGGGACTTAGTTATACTCGATCAGGTGACTTTGTTATACTCGATTTGGGGGATTTTTTATACTCGATCACGGTACTTTGTTATACTCGATCAGAAGACTTTGTTATACTTGATATTGGGACTTTGTTATACTCCATTAGGGTCCTTTGTTAACCTCAATCAGAGGACTTAGTTATACTCGATTTGGGGCTTTTTTATACTCGATCACAGGACTTTGTTATACTCGATCACAGGACTTTGTTAAACTCGATCAACTTGATCAACGGACTTTGTTATACTCGATCAGGGGGTTTTGATTTACTCGATCTTGGGACGTTGTTATACTCGATCAGGGGACTTTGTTACACTAGATCAGGGGACTTTGTTATACTCGATGAGGGCGCTTTGTTATACTCGATCAGGGACTTTGTTATACTCGACCAGGGACTTTCTTATACTCGACGAGGGGACTTTCTTATACTCGATCAGGGGACTTTGTTATACTCGCTCAGGGGACTTTGTTATAGTCGACCAGCGGACTTTGTTATACTCGATCAGGGGACTTTGTTATACTCGATCAGGGGACTTTGTTATACTCGATCAGGGGACTTTGTTATACTTCTTTAGGGTCCTTTGTTAAACTCAATCAGGGGACTTAGTTATACTCGATTAGGGGCCTTTGTTATACTCGATCAGAGGACTTTGTTACACTAGATCAGGGGACTTTGTTATACTCGATGAGGGGGCTTTGTTTTACTCGATCAGGGGACTTTGTTATACTCGATCAGGGGACTTTGTTATACTCGTTTAGGGGTCTTTGTAATACTCGATCTTGGGACTTTGTTATACTCGATCAGAAGACTTTGTTATACTCGATCTTGGGAATTT
Organism: Homarus americanus; assembly: GCF_018991925.1. Taxonomy (NCBI): domain Eukaryota; kingdom Metazoa; phylum Arthropoda; class Malacostraca; order Decapoda; family Nephropidae; genus Homarus; species Homarus americanus. The sequence continues at coordinate 24,063 of NW_024724027.1, read as the reverse complement.
GTTATACTCCATTAGGGTCCTTTGTTATACTCAATCAGGGGACTTTGCTATACTCGATCAGAGAACTTCGTTATACTCGATGAGGGGACTATGTTATACTGGATCAGGGGACTTTGTTGTTATCGATAAGGGGACTTTGTTATACTCGATTAGGGGACTTTGTTATTCTCGATCAGGGGACTTTCGTTTACACGATCAGCGGACTTTGTTATACTCGATCTTGGGACTTTGTTATACTGCATTAGGGTCCTTTGTTATACTCAATCAGGGGACTTAGTTATACGCGATCAGGGGACTTTGTATATTCTCAACTAGGAAATTTGTTATATTCGGTCAGGGGCCTTTGTTATACTGGATCAGGGGACTTTCTCATATTCGATCAGGGGACTTTGGTATACTCGATCAGGGGACTTTGTTATACTCGATCAGGTGGCTTTGTTATACACGATCAGTGGACTTTGTATATTCTCAACTAGAGACTTTGTTATATTCGGTCAGGGGCCTTTGTTATACTGGATCAGGGGACTTTCTTATATTCGATCAGGGGACTTTGTTATACTCGATCAGGGGACTTTGTTATACTCGATCCGGGGCTTTATTATACTCGATAAGGGGACTTTGTTATACTCGATCAGGGGACTTTGTTATACTCGATGAGGGGACTATGTTACACTCGATCTTGGGACTTTGTTAAAATGGATCAGGGGCCTTTCTTATACTCCATTAGGGGCCTTTGTTATACTGGATCAGGGGACTTTGTTGTAATCGATCAGGGGGCTTTGTTATACTCGATCACGGGGTTTTGATATACTCGATCAAGAGACTTTGTATATACTCAACTAGGGACTTTGTTATATTCGTTCAGGGGCCTTTCTTATACTCGATCAGGGGCTTTGTTATGCTCGATGAGGGGACTTTGTTATTCTCGATCAGGGGACTTTGTTATACTCCATCAGGGGACTTAGTAATACTCGATCGGAAGACTTTGTTATACTCGATCTTGGGACTTTGTTATACTCCAATAGGGTCCTTTGTTATACTTGATCAGGGGACTTTGTTATACTCGACCAGGGGACTTTGTTATACTCGATAAAGGGCCTTTGTTATACTGGATGAGGGGACTTTGTTTTACTCGATCTTGGGACATTGTTAAACTCGATGAGGGGCCTTTGTTATACTCCATTAGGGGCCTTTGTTATATTGGATCAGGGGACTTTGTTAAATTCGATCAGGGGACTTTGTTATGCTCGATGAGGGGGCTTTGTTATTCTCGATCAGGGGACTTTATTATACTCAATCAGGGGACTTTATTATAATCGATTAGGGGACTTTGTTATACTCGATCAGGGGACTTTGTTATACTCAACGAGGTGGCTTTGTTATACTCGATCAGAGGACTTTGTTACACTCGAACAGGGGACTTTGTTATACTCGATCAGGGGACTTTGTTATACTCTATGGGGGGCTTTGTTTTATTCGATGAAGGGACTTTGTTATACTCCATCAGGGGACTTTGTTATACTCGATCAGGGGACTTTTTCATGCTCGATCATGGGACTTTGATATACACGATCTTGAGACTTTGTTATACTCCATTAGGGGACTTTGTTATACTCGATGAGGGGACTTTGTTTTAATATATCAAAGGACTTTGTTTTACTCGATCTTGGGACTTTGTTATACTCCATTAGGGTCCTTTGTTATACTCAATCATGGGACTTAGTTATACTCTATTAGGGGACTTTTTTATACTCGATGAGGGGGCTTTGTTATACTCGATCAGGGGACTTTGTTATACTCGATCAGGGGTGTTTGTTTTTTCGATCAGGGGACATTGTTATACTCGATCAGGGGACTTTCTTATACTCGATCAGGGGACTTTGTTATACTCGACCAGGGGCCTTTGCTATACTCGATCAGGGACTTTGTTATTCTTGATGAGGGGACTTTGTTTTACTCGATCTTGGGACTTTGTTAAACTCGATCTTTTGACTTTGTTAAACTCGATCAGCGGACTTTGTTATACTCGATCAGGGGGCTTTGACTTATTCGATCTTGGGACTTTGTTATACTCGATCAGGGGACTTTGTTTTACTCGATGAGGGACTTTGTTATTTTCGACCAAGGGCCTTTGATATACTCAAGTCGGGGAATAGGTTATACTCGATCATGGGGCTTTGTTGTACTCGATCAGGGACTTTGTTATACTCGACCAGGAACTTTCTTATACTTGACGAGGAGGCTTTGTTATACTCGATCAGGGGACTTTGTTATAGTTGATCAGCGGACTTTGTTATACTCGATCAGGGGACATTGTTATACTCGATCAGGGGACTTTGTTATACTCGATCAGGGGACTTTGTTATACTCGATCCAAGGGACTTTGTTATACTCGATCAGGGGACTTTGTTATACCCGATCAGGGGACTTTGTTATACTCGATCAAGGGACTTTATTTTACTCGATCAGAGGATTTTGTTATACTCGATCTTGGGACTTTGTTATACTCCATTAGGGTCCTTTGTTATACTCAATCAGGGGACTTAGTTATACTAGATCAGGGGACTTTGTTATACTCGATTTGGGGGCTTTGTTATACTCGATCACGGTACTTTGTTATACTCGATCAGAAGACTTTGTTATACTAGATCTTGGGACTTTGTTATACTCCATTAGGGTCCTTTGTTAAACTCAATCAGACGACTTAGTTATACTCGATTTGGGGACTTTTTTATACTCGATCAGGGGACTTTGTTATTCTCGATTAGGGGAGTTTGATATTCTCGATCAGGGGACTTTATTTTACTCGATCAGCAGACTTTGTTATACTCGATCTTGGGACTTTGTTATACAGAATTAGGCTCCTTTGTTATACTCAATCAGGGGACTTAGTTATACTCGATCAGGGGACTTTGTTATACTCGATTAGGGGGCTTTGTTATACTCGATCACGGGACTTTGTTAAACTCGATCTTGGGACTTTGTTAAACTTGATCACTCGATCGGACTTTGTTATACTCGATCAGGGGACTTTGTTACACTAGATCAGGGGATTTTGTTATACTCGATGAGGGGGCTTTGTTTTACTCGATCAGGGACTTTGTTATACTCGACCAGGGACTTTCTTATACTCGACGAGGGGACTTTGTTATACTCGATCAGGGGACTTTGTTATACTCGCTCAGGGGACTTTGTTATAGTCGACCAGTGGACTTTGTTATACTCGATCAGGGGACTTTGTTATACTCGATCAGGGGACTTTGTTATACTCGATCAGGGGACTTTGTTATAATCCTTTAGGGTCCTTTGTTAAACTCAATCAGGGGACTTAGTTATACTCGATTAGGGGACTTTGTTATACTCGATCAGAGGACTTTGTTACACTAGATCAGGGGACTTTGTTATACTCGATGAGGGGGCTTTGATTTACTCGATCAGGGGACTTTGTTATACTCGATCTTGGGACTTTGTTATACTGCATTTGGATCCTTTGTTATACTCAATGAGGGGACTTAGTTATACTCGATCAGGGGACTTTGTATATTCTCAACTAGGGACTTTGTTATATTCGGTCAGGGGCCTTTGTTATACTCCATTAGGGGCCTTCGTTATACTCGATCAGGGGACTTTGTTATACTCGATCAGGGGACTTTGTTATACTCGATCTTGGGACTTTGTTTAACTCGATCAGGTGGCTTTGTTATACACGATCAGTGGACTTTGTATATTCTGAGCTAGAGACTTTGTTATATTCGGTCAGGGGCCTTTGTTATACTCAATTAGGGGCCTTCGTTATACTGGATCAGGGGACTTTCTTATAACCGATCAGGGGACTTTGTTATACTCGATCAGGGGACTTTGTTATCCTCGATCCGGGGCTATATTATACTCGATTAGGAGACTTAGTTATACTCGATCAGGGGACTTAGTTATACTCGATCAGGGGACTTTGTTATTCTCGATCAGGGGACTTTATTTTACTCGATCAGCGGACTTTGTTATACTCGATCTTGGGACTTTGTTATACTGCATTAGGGTCCTTTGTTATACTCAATCAGGGGACTTAGTTATACTCGATTAGGGGACTTTGTATATTCTCAACTAGGGACTTTGTTATATTCGGTCAGGGGCCTTTGTTATTCTGGATCAGGGGACTTTCTTATATTCGATCAGGGTTCTTTGTTATACTCGATCAGGGGACTTTGTTATACTCGATCAGGTGGCTTTGTTATACACGATCAGTGGACTTTGTATATTCTCAACTAGAGACTTTGTTATATTCGGTCAGGGGCCTTTGTTATACTGGATCAGGGGACTTTCTTATATTCGATCAGGGGACTTTGTTATACTCGATCAGGGGACTTTGTTATACTCGATCCGGGGCTTTATTATACTCGGTAAGGGGACTTTGTTATACTCGATCAGGGGACTTTGTTATACTCGATGAGGGGACTATGTTACACTCGATCTTGGGACTTTGTTAAAATGGATTAGGGGCCTTTCTTATACTCCATTAGGGGCCTTTGTTATACTGGATTAGGGGACTTTGTTGTAATCGGTCAGGGGACTTTGTTATACTCGATCACGGGGTTTTGTTATACTCGATCAAGAGACTTTGTATATACTCAACTAGGGACTTTGTTATATTCGTTCAGGGGCCTTTCTTATACTCGATCAGGGGCTTTGTTATGCTCGATGAAGGGACTTTGTTATTCTCGATCAGGGGACTTTGTTATACTCCATCAGGGGACTTAGTTATACTCGATCGGAAGACTTTGTTATACTCGATCTTGGGACTTTGTTATACTCCAATAGGGTCCTTTGTTATACTTGATCAGGGGACTTTGTTATACTCGACCAGGGGACTTTGTTATACTCGATAAAGGGCCTTTGTTATACTGGATGAGGGGACTTTGTTTTACTCGATCTTGGGACTTTGTTAAACACGATCAGGGGTTTTTGTTATACTCCATTAGGGGCCTTTGTTATATTGGATCAGGGGACTTTGTTATAATCGATCAGGGGACTTTGTTATGCTCGATCAGGGGGCTATGTTATATTCGATCAGGAGACTTTGTATATACTCAACTAGGGACTTTGTTATATTCGGTCAGGGGCCTTTCTTATACTCGATCAGGGGGCTTTGTTAAACTCGATCAGGGGACTTTCTTATATACGATCAGGGGCCTTTATTATCCTCGATCAAGGGACTTTGTTATACTCGATCAGGGGACTTTGTTATACTCGATCCGGGGCTTTATTATACTCGATAAGGGGACTTTGTTATACTCGACCAGGGGACTTTGTTATACTCGATCAGGGGACTTTGTTATACTTGATCAGGGGACTTTGTTATACTCGATCCGGGGCTTTATGATACTCGGTAAGGGGACTTTGTTAAACTCGATCAGGAGACTTTGTTATACTCGATGAGGGGACTATGTTACACTCGATCTTGGGACTTTGTTTAACTGGATCAGGGGCCTTTGTTATACTCCATTAGGGGCCTTTGTTATACTGGATCAGGGGACTTTGTTGTAATTGATCAGGGGACTTTGTTATACTCGATCAGGGGGCTTTGTTATACTCGATCAAGAGACTTTGTATATACTCAACTAGTGACTTTGTTATATTCGTTCAGGGGCCTTTCTTATACTCGATTAGGGGGCTTTGTTATGCTCGATGAGGGGACTTTGTTATTCTCGATCAGGGGACTTTGTTATACTCCATCAGGGGACTTAGTTATATTCGATCGGAAGACTTTGTTATACTCGATCTTGGGATTTTGTTATACTCCAATAGGGTCCTTTGTTATACTTGATCAGGGGACTTTAATATACTCGACCAGGGGACTTTGTTAAACTCGTTAAGGGCCTTTGTTATACTCGATGAGGGGACTTTGTTATACTCGATCTTGGGACTTTGTTAAACTCGATCAGGTGCCTTTGTTATACTCTATTAGAGGCCTTTGTTATACTCGATGAGGGGGCTTTGTTTTACTCGATCAGGGAACTTTGTTATACTCGATCAGGGGACTTTGTTTTAAGCGATCAGAGGACTGTTATACTCGATCTTGGGACTTTGCTATACTCCATTAGGGTCCTTTGTTATACTCAATCATGGGACTTAGTTATACTCGATTAGGGGACTTTTTTATACTCGATGAGGGGGCTTTGTTATACTCGATCAGGGGGCTTTGTTATACACGATCAGGGGTGTTTGTTTTACTCGATCAGGGGACTTTGTTATACTCTCTCAGGGGACTTTGTTATACTCGATCAGGGGGCTTTGTTTTTCTAGACTAAGGGACTTTGTTATGCTCGAACAGGGGACTTTGTTATACTCGATCAGGGAACTTTATTATACTCAATCAGGGGACTTTATTATACCCGATTAGGGGACTTTGTTATACTCGATCAGGGGACTTTGTTATACTCGACGAGGTGGCTTTGTTATACTCGATGAGGGGACTTTGTTATACTCGATCAGGGGACTTTGTTATACTCGATGATGGGGCTTTGTTTTACTCGATCAGGGACTCTTATATACCTGCTGGATCAGGGACTTTTGTTATACCGGATCAGGGACTTTGTTATATCATGATCAGGGGGACTTTGTCATACTCGATCAGGGACTTTTGTTATACTCGGGATCTTGAGACTTTTGTTATAAGGGCCCATTAGGTCCTTTATTATACCTCGATCAGGACTTAGTTAGTCCTCGGTCAGGGACTTTGTTAGAGTACTCGATCAAGGGACTTCGTTGTACTCGATCAGGGGACTTTGTTGTACTCGATGAGGGTACTGTTTTATACTCGGATGAGGGGCTTTTGTTATACTCGATCAGGGACTTTGTTACGCCAATGATCAGGGTGCTTTGTTTTTACTCGATCAGGGACTTTATTATACTCGATCAGGAGAATTTTTTATACTCGATGAGGGGCTTTGTATTACTCATGAGCAGGGACTTTTGTTATACACGATCAGGAGTGTTTGTTTTACTCGATCAGGGGACTTTGTTATACTCGATCAGGGGACTTTGTTATACTCGATCTTGGGACTTTGTTATACTCGATCAGGGGAATTTGTTTTACTCGATCAGAGACTTTGTTATTTTCGACCAAGGGCCTTTGTTATACTCGAGTCGGGGAATAGGTTATACTCGATCATGGGGCTTTGTTATACTCGATCAGGAACTTTGTTATACTCGACCAGGGACTTTCTTATACTCGACGAGGGGGCTTTGTTATACTCGATCATGGGACTTTGTTATACTCGCTCAGGGGACTTTGATATAGTCGATCAGCGGACTTTGTTATACTCGATCAGGGGACTTTGTTATACTCGATCAGGGGACTTTGTTTTACTCGATCTGGGGACTTTGTTATACTCGTCGAGGGGGCTTTGTTATACTCGATCAGGGGACTTTGTTATACTCGATCAGAGGACTTTGTTACACTAGATCAGGGGACTTTGTTATACTCGATGAGGGGGCTTTATTTTACTCGATCAGAGGACTTTGTTATACTCGATCTTGGGACTTTGTTATACTTCATTAGGGTCCTTTGTTATACTCAATCAGGGGACTTAGTAGTACTCGATCAGGGGACTTTGTTATACTCGATTAGGGGGCTTTGTTATACTCGATCAGGGGACTTTGTTATTCTCGATCAGAAGACTTTGTTATACTCGAACTTGGGACTTTGTTATACTCCATTAGGGTCCTTTGTTATACTCAATCAGGGGACTTAGTTATACTCGATCAGGTGACTTAGTTATACTCGATTAGGGGACTTTGTTATACTCGATCAGAGGACTTTGTTACACTAGATCAGGGGACTTTGTTATACTCGATGAGGGGGCTTTGTTTTACTCGATCAGGGGACTTTGTTATACTCGATCAGGGGACTTTGTTATACTCGATTAGGGGACTTTGTTATAATCGATCTTAGGACTTTGTTATACTCGATCAGAAGACTTTGTTATACTCGATCTTGGGAATTTGTTATACTCCATAAGGGTCCTTTGTTATACTCAATCAGGGGACTTTGTTATACTCGATCAGGGGACTTCGTTATACTCGATGAGGGGACTATGTTATACTGGATCAGGGGACTTTGTTGTAATCGATAAGGGGACTTTGTTATACTCGATTAGGGGACTTTGTTATTCTCGATCAGGGGACTTTATTTTACTCGATCAGCGGACTTTGTTATACTCGATCTTGGGGCTTTGTTATACTCGATCAGAAGACTTTGTTATACTCGATCTTGGGAATTTGTTATACTCCATTAGGGTCCTTTGTTATACTCAATTAGGTGACTTTGTTATACTCGATCAGGGGACTTCGTTATACTCGATGAGGGGACTATGTTATACTGGATCAGGGGACTTTGTTGTAATCGATAAGGGGAGTTTGTTATACTCGATCAGGGGGCTTTGTTAAACTCGATCAAGAGACTTTGTATATACTCATCTAGGGAATTCGTTATATTCGTTCAGGGGCCATTCTTATACTCGATCTGGGGGCTTTGTTATGCTCGATGAGGGGACTTTGTTATACTCGATGAGGGGACTTTGTTATACACCATCAGGGGACTTAGTTATACTCGATCGGAAGACTTTGTTATACTCGATCTTGGGACTTTGTTATACTCCAATAGGGTCCTTTGTTATACTCGATCAGGGGACTTTGTTATACTCGACCAGGGGCCTTTGTTATACTCGATAAAGGGCCTTTGTTATACTCGATGAGGGGACTTTGTTGTACTCGATCTTGAGACTCTGTTAAACTCGATCAGGGGCCTTTGTTATACTTCATTAGGGGCCTTTGTTATACTAGATCAGGGGACTTTGTTATACTCGATAAAGGGCCTTTCTTATACTCGATCAGGGTGCTTTGTTGAACTCGATCAGGGGAGTTTGTTATACTCGATTAGGGGACTTTGTTATACTCGATCAGGGGACTTTGTTATACTCGATCAGGGGACTGTATTATACTCAATCAGGAGACTTTATTATACTCGATTAGGGGACCTTGTTATTCTCGATGAGGGGACTTTGTTAAACTCGACGAGGTGGCTTTGTTATACTCGATCAGAGGACTTTGTTACACTCGAATAGGGGACTTTGTTGTACTCGATCAGGGGACTTTGTTATACTCGATCAGGGGTGTTTGTTTTACTCGACCAGGGGCCTTTGTTTTACTCGATCAGGGGGCTTTGTTATACTCGATCAGGGGACTTTGTTATACTCGATCTTGGGACTTTGTTATACTGCATTAGGGGGCTTTGTTATACTCGATCAGGGGACTTTGTTATACTCGATCAGAAGACTTTGTTATACTCGATCTTGGGAATTTTTTATACTCCATTAGCTTCCTTTGTTATACTCAATCAGGGGACTTAGTTATACTCGATCAGGGGACTTTGTTTTACTCGATCAGGGGACTTTGTTATACTCGATGAGGGGACTTTGTTATACTCGATGAGGGGACTTTGTTATACTCGACCAGGGGCCTTTGTTATACTCGATCAGGGGGCTTTGTTATACTCGATCAGGGGACTTTGTGATGTTCGATCAGGGGACTTTGTTATACTCGATTAGGGGGCTTTTTTATACTCGATCAAGGACTTTGTTATACTCGATCAGGGGTGTTTGTTTTACTCGATCATGGAACTTTGTTATACTCTATCAGGGAACCTTGTTATACTCGATGAGGGGACTTTGTTATTCCCGATGAGGGGAATTTCTTATACTCCATTAGGGTCCTTTGTTATACTCGATCAGGGGACTTTGTTATACTCGACCAGAGGACTTTGTTATACTCGATCTTGGGACTTTGTTATACTCCATTAGGGTCCTTTGTTATACTCGATCAGGGGACTTTGTTATACTCGATAAAGGGCCTTTGTTATACTTGATCATTGGACTTTGTTATCCTCGACCAGGGGATTTTGTTTTTCTCGACCAAGGGACTTTGTTATACTCGATGAGGGGGCTTTGTTTTACTCGATGAGGGGGCTTTGATATACTTGATCAGGGGACATTGTTATACTCGACCAGGGGACTTTGTTATACTCGATCAGGGGACTTTGTTATACTACATCAGGGGATTTTGTTATATTCGATCCGGGGCTTTATTATACTCGAAAAGGGGACTTTGTTATACTCGATCATGGACTTTGTTATACTCGATCAGGGGACTTTGTTATACTCGATCTTGGGACTTTGTTAAACTCGATCAGGGGCCTTTATTATACTCCATTAGGGGCCTTTGTTATACTGGATTAGGGGATTTTCTTATACTCGATCAGGGGACTTTCTTATACTCGATCAGTGGGCTTTGTTATACTCGATCAGGGGACTTTGTATATTCTCAACTAGGGACTTTGTTATATTCGGTCAGGAGCCTTTGTTATATTCGGTCAGGGGCTTTGTTTTATTCCATTAGGGGCCTTTGTTTTACTCCATTAGGGGCCTTTCTTATACTCCATTTGGGGCCTTCGGTATACTGGATCAGGGGACTTTCTTATATCCGATCAGGGAACTTTGTTATACTCGATCAGGGGACTTTGTTATACTCGATCCGGGGCTTTATTATACTCGATAAGGGGACTTTGTTATACTCGACCAGGGGACTTTGTTATACTCGATCAGGGAACTTTGTTATACTAGATCATGGGACTTTGTTATACTCGATCCGGGGCTTTATTATGCTCGATAAGGGGACTTTGTTATACTCGATGAGGGGACTTTGTTATACTCGATGAGGGGACTATGTTATACTGGATCAGGGGACTTTGTTGTAATCGATCAGGGGACTTTGTTATACTCGATCAGGGGCCTTTGTTATACTCGATCAAGAGACTTTGTATATACTCAAGTAGGGAATTTGTTATATTCGTTCAGGGGTCTTTCTTATACTCGATCAGGGGGCTTTGTTATGCTCGATGAGGGGACTTTGTTATACTCGATGAGGGGACTTTGTTATACTCCATCATGGGACTTAGTTATACTCGATCGAAAGACATTGTTGTACTCGATCTTGGGACTTTGTTATACTCCATTAGGGTCATTTATTATACTCGATCAGGGAGCTTCGTTATACTCGATCAGGGGACTTTTTTATACTCGATCAGGGGGCTTTGTTAGACTCTATCAGGGGACTTTGTTATACTCGATCAAAGGTGTTTGTTTTACTCGATCAGGGGACTTTGTTATACTCGATCAGGGGACTTTGTTATACTCGATCAGGGGACTTTGTTATACTCGACTAGGGGGCTTTGTTTTTCTCGATCAAGGGACTTTGCTATACTCGATAAGGGGACTTTGTTATACTCAATCAGGGGACTTTGTTATACTCGACTAGGTGGCTTTGTTATACTCGATTAGGGGACTTTGTTATCTTCGATCAGAGGACTTTGTTTTACTCGATTAGGGGGCTTTGTTATTATCGATCAGGGGACTTTGTTATACTCGATCAGGGGTGTTTGTTTTACTTGATCAGGGGACTTTCTTATACTCGATCAGGTAACTTTGTTATACTCGATCAGGGGACGTTGTTATTCCCGATCAGGGGACTTTGTTATACTCGATTGGAAGACTTTGTTATACTCGATCTTGGGACTTTTGTTATACTCCATTAGTCCTTTTGGATATATTCGCTGATCAGGGACTTTTGTTATACCTCGACCAGGGCCTTGTTATACTCGATAGCGCCGGGCCTTTTGTTATACTCGATCAGGGGACTTTGTTATACTCGACCAGGGGATTTTGTTTTACTCGACCAGGGGACTTTGTAATACTCGCTTTGGGGGCTTTGTTATACTCGATAAGGGGACTTTGTTTTACTCGACCAGGGGACTTTGTTATACTCGATCAAGGGACTTTGTTATACTACATCAGGGGATTTTGTTATGCTCGATCCAGGCCTTTATTATACTCGATAAGAGGACTTTGTTATACTCGATTAGGGGACTTTGTTATACTCGATCAGAGGAGTTTGTTTTACTCGATCTTGGCCTTTCTTATACTCGATTAGGGGACTTTCTTATACTCGATCAGGGTGCTTTGTTGTACTCGATCAGGGGACTTTGTATTTTCTCAACTAGGGACTTTGTTATATTCGGTCAGGGACGTTTGTTATACTCCATTAGGGGCCAGGGACCTTTGTTATACTGGATCAGGGAACTTTCTTATACTCGATCAGGGGGCTTTGTTATACTCGATCAGGGGACTTTGTATATTCTCAACTAGGGACTTTGTTATATTCGGTCAGGGGCCTTTGTTATATTCGGTCAGGGGCCTTTGTTTTACTCCATTAGGGGCCTTTCTTATACTCCATTTGGGGCCTTCGGTATACTGGATCAGGGGACTTTCTTATATCCGATCAGGGAACTTTGTTATACTCGATCAGGGGACTTTCTTATACTCGATCAGGGGGCTTTGTTATACTCGATCAGGGGACTTTGTATATTCTCAACTAGGGACTTTGTTATATTCGGTCAGGGGCCTTTGTTATATTCGGTCAGGGGCCTTTGTTTTACTCCATTAGGGGCCTTTCTTATACTCCATTTGGGGCCTTCGGTATACTGGATCAGGGGACTTTCTTATATCCGATCAGGGAACTTTGTTATACTCGATCAGGGGACTTTGTTATACTCGATCAGGGGGCTTTGTTATACTCGATCAGGGGACTTTGTATATTCTCAACTAGGGACTTTGTTATATTCGGTCAGGGGCCTTTGTTATATTCGGTCAGGGGCTTTGTTTTACTCCATTAGGGGCCTTTCTTATACTCCATTTGGGGCCTTCGGTATACTGGATCAGGGGACTTTCCTATATCCGATCAGGGAACTTTGTTATACTCGATCAGGGGACTTTGATTTTGTTATACTAGATCATGGGACTTTGTTATACTCGATCCGGGGCTTTATTATGCTCGATAAGGGGACTTTGTTATACTCAATGAGGGGACTTTGTTATACTCGATGAGGGGACTATGTTATACTGGATCAGGGGACTTTGTTGTAATCGATCAGGGGACTTTGTTATACTCGATCAGGGGGCTTTGTTATACTCGATCAAGAGACTTTGTATATACTGAAGTAGGGAATTTGTTATATTCGTTCAGGGTCTTTTCTTATACCCGATCAGGGTCTTTGTTATGCTCGATTAGGGACTCTGTTATTCTCGATAAGGGACCTTGTTATACCTGACTAGGCAGGCTTTTGTTTATACCCGGATTAGGGACTTTGTTATACTCATGATCAGAGGACTTTGTTTACACCTGATCAGGGGACTTTTGTTATACTCGGGATCAGGGAACTTTATTATACTCGATCAGGGGACTTAGTTATACTCGATCAGGGGTCTTTGTTATACTGGATCAGGGGACTTTGTTATACTCGATCAGTGGACTTTGTTTTACTCGATCAGAGGACTTTGTTATACTCGATCTTGGGTCTTTGGTATACTCCATTAGGGTCCTTTGTTATACTCAATCATGGGACTTAGTTATACTCGATTAGGGGACTTTGTTATATTCGATCAGGGGGCTTTGTTATACTCGATCAGGGGACTTTGTTATACTCGATCAGGGATGTTTGTTTTACTCGATCAAGGGACTTTGTGATACTCGATCAGGGGACTTTGTTATACTCGATTAGGGGACTTAGTCATACTCAACCAGGGTGCCTCTGTTATACTCGATCAGGGGACTTTGTTATACTCGATCAGAAGACTTTGTTATACTCGATCTTGGGACTTTGTTATACTCCATTAGGGACCTTTGTTATACTCAATCAGGGGACTTAGTTATACTCGATCAGGGGACTTTGTTATACTCGATCAGGGGGCTTTGTTATACTCGATCATGGGACTTTGTTATACTCGATCAGGGGTGTTTGTTTTACTCGATCAGGGGACTTTGTTATACTCGATCAGGGAACTTTGTAATACTCGATGAGGGGACTTTGTTATACCGGACCAGGGCCTTTTTGTTTTACTCGATCAGGGGCTTTGCTATACTCGGTCAGGGACTTTGTTATACTCGATCTTGGGACTTGTTATACTGCATTAGGGGCTTTATACTCGATCAGGGGACTTTGTTATACTCGATCAGAAGACTTTGTTATACTCGATCTTGGGAATTTTTTATACTCCATTAGCGTCCTTTGTTATACTCAATCAGGGGACTTAGTTATACTCGATCAGTGGACTTTGTTTTACTCGATCAGGGGACTTTGTTATACTCGATGAGGGGACATTGTTATACTCGATGAGGGCACTTTGTTATACTCGACCAGGGGCCTTTATTATACTCCATTAGGGGCCTTTGTTATACTGGATTAGGGGACTTTCTTATACTCGATCAGGGGACTTTCTTATACTCGATCAGGGGGCTTTGTTATACTCGATCAGGGGACTTTGTATATTCTCAACTAGGGACTTTGTTATATTCGGTCAGGGGCCTTTGTTTTACTCCATTAGGGGCCTTTCTTATACTCCATTTGGGGCCTTCGGTATACTGGATCAGGGGACTTTCTTATATCCGATGAGGGAACTTTGTTATACTCGATCAGGGGACTTTGTTATACTCGATCCGGGGCTTTATTATACTCGATAAGGGGACTTTGTTATACTCGACCAGGGGACTTTGTTATACTCGATCAGGGGACTTTGTTATACTAGATCATGGGACTTTGTTATACTCGATCCGGGGCTTTATTATGCTCGATAAGGGGACTTTGTTATACTCAATGAGGGGACTTTGTTATACTCGTCAGGGTCTTTCTTATACTCGATCAGGGGGCTTTGTTATGCTCGATGAGGGGACTTTGTTATACTCGATGAGGGGACTTTGTTATACTCCATCATGGGACTTAGTTATACTCGATCGAAAGACATTATTATACTCGATCTTGGGACTTTGTTATACTCCATTAGGGTCATTTATTATACTCGATCAGGGAGCTTAGTTATACTCGATCAGGGGACTTTGTTATACTCGATCAGGGGGCTTTGTTAGACTCTATTAGGGGACTTTGTTATACTCGATCAGGGGTGTTTGTTTTACTCGATCAGGGGACTTTGTTATACTCCGGATCAGGGACTTTGTTATACCTGATCAGGGACTTTGTTATACTCGACTAGGGGGGCTTTGTTTTTCCTGATCAAGGACTTTGCGATACTCGGGATCAGGGACTTTGTTATACTCAATCAGGGACTTTGTTATACCTGACTAGGTGGCTTTGTTATACCTGATTAGGGGATTCTTGTTATCTTCGGATCAGAGGATCTTTGTTTTACTGATTAGGGGGGACTTTGTTATACTCAATCAGGGGACTTTGTTATACTCGATCAGGGGTGTTTGTTTTACTCGATCAGGGGACTTTCTTATACTCGATCAGGTAACTTTGTTATACTCGATCAGGGGACGTTGTTATTCCCAATCAGGGGACTTTGTTATACTCGATTGGAAGACTTTGTTATACTCGATCTTGGGACTTTGTTATACTCCATTAGGGTCCTTTGATATATTCAATCAGGGGACTTTGTTATACTCGACCAGGGGCCTTTGTTATACTCGATAAAGGGCCTTTGTTATACTCGATCAGGGGACTTTGTTATACTCGACCAGGGTATTTTGTTTTACTCGACCAGGGGACTTTGTAATACTCGCTGAGGGGGCTTTGTTATACTCGATAAGGGGACTTTGTTTTACTCGACCAGGGGACTTTGTTATACTCGATCAAGGGACTTTGTTATACTACATCAGGGGATTTTGTTATACTCGATCCAGGCCATTATTATACTCGATAAGAGGACTTTGTTATACTCGATTAGGGGACTTTGTTATACTCGATCAGGGGACTTTGTTATACTAGATCAGGGGACTTTGTTGTACTCGATCCGGGGCTTTATTATACTCGATAAGGGAACTTTTTTATACTCGATCAGGGGACTTTGTTATACACGATGAGGGGACTTTGTTACTCGATCTTGGGACTTTTTTAAACTCGATCAGGGGCCTTTGTTATACTCCATTAGGGGCATTTGTTATATTGGATCAGGGGACTTTGTTATACTCGATCAGGACACTTTGTTATACTCGATCAGGGTACTATTTTATACTCGATCATGGGCTTTGCTATGCTCGATCAGGGGGCTTTGTTATACTCGATTAGGGGACTTTGTTATTCTCGATAAGGGGACTTTGTTATACTCGACTAGGTGGCTTTGTTATACTCGATTAGGGGACTTTGTTATACTCGATCAGAGGACTTTGTTACACTCGATCAGGGGACTTTGTTATACTCGATCAGGGAACTTTGTTATACTCGATCAGGGGACTTTGTTATACTCGATCAGGGGACTTTGTCATACTCGATCAGGGGACTTTGTTATACTCGATCAGGGGACTTTGTTTTACTCGATCAGAGGACTTTGTTATACTCGATCTTGGGTCTTTGGTATACTCCATTAGGGTCCTTTGTTATACTCAATCATGGGACTTAGTTATACTCGATTAGGGGACTTTGTTATATTCGATCAGGGGGCTTTGTTATACTCGATCAGGGGACTTTGTTATACTCGATCAGGGATGTTTGTTTTACTCGATCAAGGGACTTTGTTATACTCGATCAGGGGACTTTGTTATACTCGATTAGGGGACTTAGTCATACTCAACCATGGTGCCTTTGTTATACTCGATCAGGGGACTTTGTTATACTCGATCAGAAGACTTTGTTATACTCGATCTTGGGACTTTGTTATACTCCATTAGGGACCTTTGTTATACTCAATCAGGGGACTTAGTTATACTCGATCAGGGACTTTGTTATACTCTGGATCAGGGGGCTTTGTTATACTCGATCAGGGGACTTTGTTATACACGATCAGGGGTGTTTGTTTTACTCGATCAGGGGACTTTGTTATACTCGATCAGGGGACTTTGTAATACTCGATGAGGGGACTTTGTTATACTCGACCAGGGGCCTTTGTTTTACTCGATCAGGGGGCTTTGTTATACTCGATTAGGGAACTTTGTTATACTCGATCTTGGGACTTTGTTATACTGCATTAGGGGGCTTTGTTATACTCGATCAGGGGATCTTTGTTATACTCGATCAGAAGACTTTGTTATACTGGATCTTGGGAATTTTTTATACCCATTAGCGTCCTTTGTTATACTCAATCAGGGACTTAGTTATACTGATCAGGGACTTTGTTTTACTCGATCAGGGGACTTTGTTATACCTGATGAGGGGACATTGTTATACTCGATGAGGGCACTTTGTTATACTCTCTGACCAGGGGCCTTTATTATACTCCATTAGGGGCCTTTTTGTTATACTGGATTAGGACTTTCTTTTATACTCGATCAGGGGACTTTCTTATACTCGATCAGGGGCTTTGCTTATACTCGATCAGGGACTTTGTATATTCTCAACTAGGGACTTTGTTATATTCGGTCAGGGGCCTTTGTTATATTCTGCTATCAGGGGGCCTTTGTTTTACTCCATTAGGGCCTTTCTTATACTCCATTTGGGGCCTTCGGTATACTGGATCAGGGACTTTGTTATACCCGATCAGGGGACTTTGTTATACTCGATGAGGAAACTATGTTATACTCGATCTTGGGACTTTGTTAAACTGGATCAGGGGCCTTTGTTATACTCCATTAGGGGCCTTTGTTATACTGGATCAGGGGACTTTGTTGTAATCAATCAGGGGACTTGTTATACTCGATCATGGGGCTTTGTTATACTCGATCAAGAGACTTTGTATATACTCAACTAGGGACTTTGTTATATTCGGTCAGGGGCCTTTCTTATACTCGATCAGGGGGCTTTGTTATGCTCGATGAGGGGACTTTGTAATACTCGATGAGGGGACTTTGTTATACTCCATCATGGGACTTAGTTATACTCGATCGAAAGACATTGTTATACTCGATCTTGTGACTTTGTTATACTCCATTAGGGTTATTTATTATACTCGATCAGGGAGCTTAGTTATACTCCATCAGGGGACTTTTTTATACTCGATCAGGGGGCTTTGTTAGACTCTATCAGGGGACTTTTTTATACTCGATCAGGGGTGTTTGTTTTACTCGATCAGGGGACTTTGTTATACTCGATCAGGGGACTTTGTTATACTCGATGAGGGGACTTTGTTATACTCGACTAGGGGGCTTTGTTTTTCTCGATCAAGGGACTTTGCTATATTCGATCAGGGGACTTTGTTATACTCAATCAGGGGACTTTGTTATACTCGACTAGGTGGCTTTCTTATACTCGATTAGGGGACTTTGTTATCTTCGATCAGAGGACTTTGTTTTACTCGATTAGGGGGCTTTGTTATTATCGATCAGGGGACTTTGTTATACTCGATCAGGGGTGTTTGTTTTATTCGATCAGGGGACTTTCTTATACTCGATCAGGTAACTTTGTTATACTCGATGAGGGGACTATGTTATACTGGATCAGGGGACTTTGTTGTAATCGATCAGGGGACTTTGTTATACTCGATCAGGGGGCTTTGTTATACTCCATTAGGTCCTTTGATATCTGATCAGGGACTTTGTTATACTCTCGACCAGGGGCCTTTGTTATACTCTCGATAAAGGGCCTTTGTTATACCTCGATCAGGGACTTTGTTATACTCGATCAGGGAACTTTGTTATACTCGATCAGGGGACTTTGTTATACTCGATCCGGGGCTTTATTATACTCGATAAGGGGACTTTGTTATACTCGACCAGGGGACTTTGTTATACTCGATCAGGAGACCTTGTTATACTAGATCATGGGACTTTGTTATACTCGATCCGGGGCTTTATTATGCTCGATAAGGGGACTTTGTTATACTCAATGAGGGGACTTTGTTATACTCGATGAGGGGACTATGTTATACTGGATCAGGGGACTTTGTTGTAATCGATCAGGGGACTTTGTTATACTCGATCAGGGGGCTTTGTTATACTCGATCAAGAGACTTTGTATATACTGAAGTAGGGTTTTTGTTATATTCGTTCAGGGGTCTTTCTTATACTCGATCAGGGGGCTTTGTTATGCTCGATGAGGGGACTTTGTTATACTCGATGAGGGGACTTTGTTATACTCCATCATGGGACTTAGTTATACTCGATCGAAAGACATTGTTATACTCGATCTTGGGACTTTGTTATACTCCATTAGGGTCATTTATTATACTCGATCAGGGAGCTTAGTTATACTCGATTAGGGGACTTTTTTATACTCGATCAGAGGGCTTTGTTAGACTCTATCAGGGGACTTTGTTATACTCGATCAGGGGTGTTTGTTTTACTCGATTAGGGGACTTTGTTATACTCGATGAGGGGACTTTGTTATACTCGACTAGGGGGCTTTGTTTTTCTCGATCAAGGGACTTTGCTATACTCGATCAGGGGACTTTGTTATACTCAATTAGGGGACTTTGTTATACTCGATTACGGGGCTTTGTTATACTCGATCAGGGACTTTGTTATCTTCGATCAGAGGACTTTGTTTTACTCGATTAGGGGGCTTTGTTATTATCGATCAGGGGACTTTGTTATACTCGATCAGGGGTGTTTGTTTTACTCGATCAGGGGACTTTCTTATACTCGATCAGTTAACTTTGTTATACTCGATCAGGGGACGTTGTTATTCCCGATCAGGGGACTTTGTTATACTCGATTGGAAGACTTTGTTATTCTCGATCTTGGGACTTTGTTATACTCCATTAGGGTCCTTTGATATATTCGATCAGGGGACTTTGTTATACTCGACCAGGGGCCTTTGTTATACTCGATAAAGGGCCTTTGTTATACTCGATCAGGGGACTTTGTTATACTCGACCAGGGGATTTTGTTTTACTCGACCTGGGGACTTTGTAATACTCGCTGAGGGGGCTTTGTTATACTCGATAAGGGGACTTTGTTTTACTCGACCAGGGGACTTTGTTATACTCGATCAAGGGACTTTGTTATACTACATCAGGGGATTTTGTTATACTCGATCCAGGCCTTTATTATACTCGATAAGAGGACTTTGTTATACTCGATTAGGGGACTTTGTTATACTCGATCAGAAGAGTTTGTTTTACTCGATCTTGGCCTTTCTTATACTCGATTAGGGGACTTTCTTATACTCGATCAGGGTGCTTTGTTGTACTCGATCAGGGGACTTTGTATTTTCTCAACTAGGGACTTTGTTATATTCGGTCAGGGACGTTTGTTATACTCCATTAGGGGCCAGGGACCTTTGTTATACTGGATCAGGGAATTTTCTTATACTCGATCAGGGGACTTTGTTATACTCGATCAGGGGACTTTGTTATACTCGATCAGGGGAAATTGTTATACTAGATCAGGGGACTTTGTTGTACTCGATCCGGGGCTTTATTATACTCGATAAGGGAACTTTGTTATACTCGATCAGGGGACTTTGTTATACACGATGAGGACTTGTTACTGATTCTGGGACTTTTTAAACTCGGATCAGGGGCTTGTTATACTCCATTAGGGCCTTTGGTTATATTGGATCAGGGACTTTTGTTATACTGATTAGACACTTTTGTTATACCTGATCAGGGTACTATTTTATACTCGATCATGGGCTTTGTTATGCTCGATCAGGGGCTTTGTTATACCTGATTAGGGGACTTGTTATCTCGATAAAGCGACTTTGTTATACCTCGATCAGGGATTTTGTTATACCTCGACTAGGTGGCTTTGTTATACTCGATTAGGGACTTTGTTATACCTGACTAGGTGGCTTGTTATACTCGATTAGGGGACTTTGTTATACCTGATCAGAGTGACTTTGTTACACCTGGATCAGGGGACTTTGTTATACTCGATTAGGGAACTTTGTTATACTCGATCAGGGGACTTTGTTATACTCGATCAGGGGACTTTGTCATACTCGATCAGGGGACTTTGTTATACTCGATCAGGGGACTTTGTTACGCTCGATGAGGGGACTTTGTTATACTCGATCAGGAGACTTTGTTACGCTCGATGAGGGGAATTTGTTATACTCGATCAAGGGACTTTGTTATACTCGATCAATGGACTTTGTTATACTCAATCTTGGGACTTTGTTGAACTCGATCAGGGGCCTTTGTTACAATCGATTTGGGGCCTTTGTTATATTCGATCATGGGACTTTGTTACAATCGACCATTGGACTTTGTTATACTCGAAAAGGGGGCTTTGTTATACTTTATGAGGGGGCTTTGTTATACTCGATCAGGAGACTTTGTTATACTCGATCTGGGGTCTTTGTTATACTCGATCAGGGACCTTTGTTATACTCGATCAGGGGTCTTTGCTATACTCGATTAAAGGACTTTGTTATACTCGATCATGGGACTTTGTTATATTCGATCAGGGAACTTTATTATACTCGATAAGGGAACTTTGTTATACTCGATCAGGGAACTTTGTTATACACGATGAGGGGACTTTGTTACTCGATCTTGGGACTTTTTTAAACTCGATCAGGGGCCTTTGTTATACTCCATTAGGGGCCTTTGTTATATTGGATCAGGGGACTTTGTTATACTCGATCAGGACACTTTGTTATACTCGATCAGGGTACTATTTTATACTCGATCATGGGCTTTGCTATGTTCAATCAGGGGGCTTTGTTATGCTCGATTAGGGGACTTTGTTATTCTCGATAAGGGGACTTTGTTATACTCGATCAGGGGACTTTGTTATACCCGATTAGGTGATTTTGTTGTACTCGATCAGCGGACTTTGTTATACTCGATCAGGGGGCTTTGTTATACTCAATCTTGGTACTTTGTTATACTCGATAAGGGTACTTTTTTATATTCGATCATGGGCTTTGCTATACTCGATGAGGGGGCTTTGTTATTCTAGATCAGTGGACTTTGTTATACCCGATTACGTGTTTTTGTTGTACTCGATCAGCGGACTTTGTTATACTGGATAAGGGGGCTTTGTTATAAGCAATCTTGGGACTTTGTTATACTCGATCAGGTTACTTTGTTATAATCGATCAGGGAACTATGTTATACTCGATCATGGGACTTTGTTATACTCGATCAGGGGGCTTTGTTTTTCTCGATCAAGGGACTTTGCTATACTCGATCAGGGGACTTTGTTATACTCAATCAGGGGACTTTGTTATACTCGACTAGGTGGCTTTGTTATACTCGATTAGGGGACTTTGTTATACTCGATCAGAGGACTTTGTTACACTCGATCAGGGGACTTTGTTATACTCGATCAGAGAACTTTGTTATACTCGATCAGGGGACTTTGTTATACTCGATCAGGGTACTTTGTCATACTCGATCAGGGGACTTTGTTATACTCGATCAGGGTACTTTGTTACGCTCGATGAGGGGACTTTGTTATACTCGATCAGGAGACTTTGTTACGCTCGATGAGGGGAATTTGTTATACTCGATCAAGGGACTTTGTTATACTCGATGAGGGGACTTTGTTATACTCAATCTTGGGACTTTGTTGAACTCGATCAGGGGCCTTTGTTACAATCGATTTGGGGCCTTTGTTATACTCGATCATGGGACTTTGTTACAATCGACCATTGGACTTTGTTATACTCGAAAAGGGGGCTTTGTTATACTTTATGAGGGGGCTTTGTTATACTCGATCAGGAGACTTTGTTATACTTGATCTGGGGTCTTTGTTATACTCGATGAGGGACCTTTGTTATATTCGATCAGGGGGCTTTGCTATACTCGATTAAAGGACTTTGTTATACTCGATCATGGGACTTTGTTATATTCGATCAGGGAACTTTGATATACTCGATCAGGGGCCTTTGTTGTACTCGATCAGGGGACTTTGTTATACTCGATCAGTTGACTTTATTATACTCGACCAGGGACTTTTGTTATTTACGATAAGGGGCCTTTGTTATACTCTATCATGGGACTTAATTATACTCGACCAGGGGAATTTTATATACTTGATCAAGGAGTTTTGTTAAACTCGATGAGGGGGCTTTGTTATACTCGATCAGGGGACTTTGTTATACTCGATCAGGGGGCTTTGTTTTTCTCTCAAGGGACTTTGTTATACTCGATCAGGGGACTTTGTTATACTCGATCATGGGACTTTGTTATACTCGACCATGGGACTTTGTTATACTCGACCGGAGGCTTTTTTATACTCGATGAGAGGGCTTTGGTATACCCGATCAAAGGGCTTTGTTATACTCGATCAGGGACTTTGTTATACTCGACCAGGGGGCTATTTTATGCTCGATGAGGTGGGTTTGTTATACTCGATCAGAGGACTTTGTTATTCTCGGTCAGAGAAACTTTGTTATAGTCGATCAGGGGACTTTGTACATACCGACTAGACATTGCTATATTCGATCATGGGCCTTTCTTATACTCGATCAGGGGGCTATGTTATACTCGATGACGGGACTTTGTTATTCTCGATCAGGGGACTTTGTTATACTCGATCAGGTGACTTTGTTATACTCGATCAGGTGACTTTGTTATACTCGGTCAGGGGACTTTGCTATTCTCGATCAGAGGCCTTTCTTATACTCGATCAGGGGGCTTTGTTATACTCCCTTAGGGTGCTTTGTTATACTCGCTCAGGGGGCTTTGTTATACTCGGTGACGGGACTTTGTTATTCTCGATCAGGGGACTTTGTTATACCTGATCAGGTGACTTTGTTATACCTCGATCAGGTGACTTTGTTATACCTCGGTCAGGGATTTTACATTCTCGATCAGAGGCCTTCTTAGGCTCGATCAGGGGCTTTGTTATACTCCATTAGGGTGCTTATTATACTGATCAGGGATTTATACTCGATCAGGGTGCTTTGTTATAATCGATCAGGGGACCTTGTTATTCTCGATCAGGGGACTTTCCGTTACTCGATCAGGGGACCTTTTTATACTCGACCAGGGGCCCTTGTTACACTCGATTAGTGGCCTTTGTTATACTCCATCATAGGAATTTGTTACACTCGACCAGGGGACATTGTTATACTCAAAAAGGGGGCTTTGTTATACTCTATCAGGGGGCTTTGTT